>NC_046156.1:10085199-10107699 GCF_011064425.1 Rattus rattus
CAAACTCCTTCAGTTCCTTCAGTCCTTTCCCTAACTCCTCAATCTAGGACCCCATTCTCAGTCTAATGATTGGCTTTGACCTCTGTATTCGTCATGCTCTGACAGAGCCTCTCAGGAGACAGCTATATTAGGCTTTTGTGAGCATGCACTTCTTGGTAACTGCAATATTGTCTGGGTTTTGTGACTGTACATAGCATGGAACTCCAGCAGGGGCAGTCTCTGAATGGCCTTTGCTTTAGTCTGTGCTCCACATTTTGTCTCTGTATGTCTTCCTGTGAGTATTTTGTTCCCCCTTCTATGAAGGGCTGAAGCATCCACACTTGGCTCTTCCTTCTTCTTGAGCTTCATGTGGTCTGTAATTGTATCTAGGGTATTCCAAGCTTTTAATGAGACATTTGCAATAAGACTTTATTAGTAGATGCTTTAGTTTCCTAAATTAATGAAGTCCCGATAACTAGGTGCTTCAAACAACATCCACTTACTTTCTCCCTGCTTTAGAGGCCAAGAGTCTGTAAACAAAATGTCGGCAGGGCCACACTTCCTGCAGAGGCTCTAAGTTCTTGTTTTCACCTCTTCTAGCTTCGAAAGGCTCCAAGCTTTCCTTGGCTTGTGGCCACCTTGCTCTCTCTCTCTCTCTCTCTCTCTCTCTCTCTCTCTCTCTCTCTCTCTCCATTTTCAGAGTTAGTTTCTATTTTTCCTTTTGTTTTCCCTCTTCAAGCATATATTTGAATGTATTTGGGAACAATTTGGATAGTCAAGACTAAAACTTGGGATCTTGCATGAATCACATATTTTGCCATATGAAGTAGCACTTACAAGTTTGAAGGATTAGGAATTAGACCCTGATGTGCATGCTGGCCATCACTTAATCCACTACACAAAGGCAAGCAAATCCTACAGTGGGTTGGACTCAATTTAATGGTGCTAGATATTGGACGAACAGGGAAAACATTGAGAGATCAAAGGCTGAACTATTTATCATGTGTTAGGTCTCTTCCAATAAATGCTTGAAAAGTGATGGGCTTTAATAGGTTCAGTCACGACAATCCCTGATGCGGTTACTCTGCAGCCTACTACTATATTCAGAATATAAAAGAAAGACAACTCTTTTCTAGGAATGTTAAGACACACCCCAGCAATTGCTTTATCCTTGAACTTATAAAATTCACTCTTCCAATGAAATAAAAAAAAAAGGAAGAAGAACAGGCTGCTCCCATTAAAATAATAGCCTCATGTCACGTCTCTGCTTCCTTTCTTGTAAGAGATTCACTAGCTACCATCACGCCCTAGGGTAGAATGCTGCTGTTTTCACCGCAAACTGTTGTTTTTATATAGGGAAATGACAGTCTTCTTCAACAGTAAAACTGAATTAACTTCTGAGGGGGGGTGTGAAATGCAGTAAAAATGTCAAGCTCATAAAATATGACATATTTTGAACATCTGCACATGTTTTTGACTGACCTGATCAAGAAGAAAATGTTCAGTAGGTAGACTGACTTCATCTGGGAATCAATGGCTGAGGGTGGTTTGGGATGAAAATGGGGCAGTAGGAAAGATGGATGAACAGAAGCAGAAGACACCTAGGCTGCTCTAGGAATAGAAAAGTATGGCACTGTAGCTGCAAGAAATTCACTGTTTCAGTTCTTGAGCAAAACTTCATTAATCAATCTGAGAGGTTGATTCAAGTTGAAAATCAAAACACAGGAATGATATTCCTTCCTTCTGGTCTTCATTAGTTCTTAATCCTCCCTCACTTCCCCACTTCTGTTGTCTGTTCTTTTCCCCCTCATTTCTTCCTCTTTCTCAATGTGACTTTTTCCCTTGCTCTCATTCTTCTTCATTCTCTTACACCCATTTCTATCTTAAGCACCAGCTCCATCTTATCTCTTCTCTTCCATGACCTAATTCTATCTCTGCTGTATATTATAATAAATTTCAAATCAAAGTGTGTGTGTGTGTGTGTGTGTGTGTGTGTGTGTGTGTGTGTGTGTGTGTATGTTCCTGTTTGTATGAACACCAGCATATAGATACTCAATGGAGTGCAGGGAACGATGGCACGCCCTCTGGTGCTGAAGTTACAGGTGGTTGTAGATTGCCTACTGAGTTAGTTCTTTGGAATCACAGTCAGGTTATCTATCAGAAAGAATGTGCACTTCATCAAGCCAGCCTCCGAAGTATATTTTAAATACATATTTTCAATCAGGTGTACCATATAGTCCTGTGTTCTAGCTTGCTTACCTCGTGCACACCAATTGAGCATTCTCACAGAGAAATTATCTGGGTTATTGAACATACCGTTTAATCATAGCCATTGACTGAAAGCACTCAGCCCCTGTAGCAGTAATGAGAACTCCTTAAAGGAAGCTAATAGATTTCCTCTTTAAATGGTCCCCAAAATGATTTTTACTTTCAGATATCATAAGGCAGTTATTAATAGGCTAGAGAAAATTTTTTATTTTCATTAATTGTATTAGAAAATTGTTTTCTTATCCAACCTGAGTAGAGTTGACTCTAAGAAGTATACTTACTGGTGGGGCGTAATTGATTTTCCCTATTTTTTTTCCTGGAATTTTTCTATATTTTGTGAGTCAATAAAAGTGTTGATTTTTCTCTATTTAAAACAAAACACAGGGTTGGGGATTTAGCTCAGTGGTAGAGCACTTCCCTAGTAAGCACAAGGCACTGGGTTCGGTCCCCAGCTCCGAAAAAAAAAAAAAAAAAAAAAAAAAAAAAACAAGAAAAAAAAAAAAAAACAAACACACCCATGACTGGTGATGCAGCTCAGTTGGTAAAGTACTTATCATTCAAGAACCTCTGGCTTCCATGCCCAGTCCACCATGATGCCTGGCATGTTGGTTCACACTTGTCATTGGATTTGGAATGTAAAGGCAGATTTAAGGTTTTAAGGGTTTTTTTGTTTTGTTTTTTTTGTTTTTTTTTTTTTTTTCGGAGCTGGGGATCGAACCCAGGGCCTTCCGCTTCCTAGGCAAGCGCTCTACCACTGAGCTAAATCCCCAACCCCAGATATAAGGTTTTTTAAGGAATCTTAAGAAAGATCCACAACTTAATTTATAAGTCACTTTCTATTATTATATTATATAGAAATTAATAACAAGTTAGGTCCCTGGCTTATCCTAGATTTTCAGAACTAACATTTATTGATTCTTTGATGTCAGTACATGAGAACATCGGTTTACCTGAAGCTGGTGTTTGACAAAAAAAAGACTGAATGACATTTTTAATTTATTTATTAAATTGTTCATGTGTATCAGTAGACTTGAAGACAACTCCTGCACCTAAGAGTCAGGCACTACCACAGAGGACGGAAGGGAAGACCTGTAACAGTTAGAAGACCATGCAGTCTGCCATGTGATTGTGTCCTTTAGAAACAACTGAAAAGCTACATCCATGATGCTGTGGCAATATCGCTGCCTAAGCAAGAAATGAATGGTGACCGTGACAACAGACATGTTAGCACAGAAGGGAGAAAGCCTCATTCAGCCATATACCTGGACAAAGAGCTATAAGCATTGGAGGGCTGCTGAGAGCTGGAAACAACCGTTACCCTCAAGGACAACTCCCCTAACTGGTTATCTAATACCAAATGATCAGGCCTGAAATCATATACAGATTAGCAATGCTAAATGGGTTCAGCGGGTTTTATTTACATATTTTTATGTATGGAATAATAATTAAAATAATATAATATAAAGAGGTCACAAACTTAAGAGAAAGCAAGTGGACAAGACAGAAGAGAAAATGGAGGGAGAAAGAAAGAGGAAAAATTGATAACATTATATTTAACTTTAAAAATTAAAACTGTTTTAAGAAAAAGTCACAGTAAATTAAAAACAAATCAAGGACACACATAAAATCCATGTGAATCTGTAGCTTGGCATTGACAGATTGAAGACCATCTTTGATGATGCTAAATGTGCTTTCCTTTATTTTTAGAGATACTTTGATTATTCAACCATTAACAATTTCCTAAAATATGTAAAACAATAACTAAAAAGAAAAAAATTAAATTCCGGTTTTGTACTTTACTGTGCTTTTAATGGCAAGTAAAAAGAAAAGGGCTATTCCATGCCCCTGCTTTGGCTAACTGTCTAATGATAGTCTAAATAAGGAAGGTGAAATATTTCATGAATGTGCTGAGTCCCTCTCACAAACCTTGTGGTTGCGAAGGGCATTATGCTCAGACACGGGAAGGAAACACCGAGGCATTAGTGTGAACATGGATTTGGGGTCGATGTAATCAATGTGCAGGAGGGTGGTAGACAATATATAAAACAAACTTACAGCGTTTGCAGCAGGCAATAAAGCATTCATAAATGATGTCAAATATATATGCAAATTGAAGGCCATAAATGATCTGATCATTCGGAGAGGGGAGAGAAATTTTGGATAAGAAAAATTAAGCTCAAACTTTATGTGTGGCTCTTTGGAACTACAGAGGTACAGATTTATTTTCATCATATATCTACCTTATGAATTATTTATTATTCTAATAAAATAACATCATTTTACAATTAAAAAATCAGAGACAATTTCATAGAATTAAGAAGCTGTTCTTTAGATTGCATTTGGTTTTCATGAGCATTCTGATTTTGATTTGAATATTAGCTAGCCAACTAGGCCCTGACAAATACTAAAATATATTTAGTTCTTCACCTAATGTGGAGTTGCTTCAACTCTTGCCTTCTATGTTCCATGTGTACACATGAATTAGAACATTTAATTTGAAGATTAAGAGATAAAGTACAAAACTTTTTGGTGAAATGTTTGTTATACGTGTTGGACACAAGTTCTCTGTCTTTCTGTCTTTCTTTGTCTCTGTCTCTGTGTCTCTGTCTGTCTGTCTCTCCCCTACACACACACACACACACACACACACACACACACACACACACACACACGGTGAAACAGCAAGAAGTCTTCCTAGTATGCTTTGGTTACAAATGATGTAAGATTCAGCCTGCTTTCTGATGACTATTAAACAGACTATCAAAATACTCACACCTGTAAGAAAATTTAGCATTGCCATATTTGTACAAGTATATACGAAACCAAGTCTTTTTCTTATATCTTATCTGAATCTTTCTTGTGGTATTTGAAAGACAAATTTATACATTCTCTATTCTATAATAAATAGCTCTTGGTCATATATTCCTTCATATGTGGGGCATTAAAAGTTTCAAAAACCTTACTGACTGAGGTTGAAACTCTTTGACTTGTATTTTGTAGACCAAGGCTGTGATCCTTAGGAGCTCAAAACATCACTGAGAACAATGACTTGGCAATTTTGAAAGAATTATTTTCTAACAACAATTGTTTGAATGTAGTAACTAGCACAGATTAATATATAATAAATAAAATATAATTTTATTTTATGAATTTTTGTAACCCAGAATGTTTTAAGGAGAATAAAATTACAATGGAAGAGGTCTATTCAGGCAGGCCTGCAAAATTCTGGTTATCTGGGAGTCTTAACATCACAGATCTAGGAGAGTTGTCTCACTGGTCATATAAGGATATACTGTATTAGAATGTAAGCATACAAACTCATTATAAAAACTAATTATGATCACAAGAAAGCTAGGTTTTCTTTATTTCACATTAAATATGTATCTGTGTAAAGGAATAAGAAGGTATTATATATTACACAAATAAATGTTTTAATAATTGTCTTTGTTGTACAGATTAATTTCTTTCTTCATGACATTTCCATATGAATTTTTCACAGGGTGCATTTATCCCCACTGTGACTCACTGTTGCTTCACTCTACTATCTACCTTATTTCATTTCCAGGTTCCTAGCAGGTTCCACATTTCTTTAATGTCCCTTTGTTTCCCTCTGTACTGCAAATAGGAGAGTAATCATGGGATACTTGGCTCTGTGAGTCTGGCCATGTCACCTGAACACAATATTCTTTAACTCTATTTATTGTCCTGCAACTGACACACTTTAGTTTTCCTTGTTTACAAATAAAACTCCTTTGCGTATATGCCCCACATTGGCTTTATCAATGTCTCTATTGATGAACGCTGACCTAATTTGTTGCCATAAAGGTGATAAAGTGAAAAGTAGTCTCTGTGTGTGTGTGTGTGTGTGTGTGTGTGTGTGTGTTGTGTCTCCATCACACACTGGCTGACTGTTCATTGCAATAAATCCAGAAGGGATGTACTTGAATCACAGTATAGTTTCTAAGAGTCTTCAGTTGATACATGTATGATGCGTTAGATGCAAATTAGATGCAAATGCAGGTGATAGTAAACCATCACTCTCAACTTGACCACATACATGATCGCCTAGATGCAAGTGCATCTGTGACTGTTTCCAGAAAGTTTACAATTAAAGGGAAGACCCAACCTGAGTTTGGGTGCGCCACTCTGTGGGTTAGGGACCAAAGGAAATGGAAAATGGACAAGGAAGGAAGTGAAATGAGCAGCAACAAGGTCACTCCTGCCAACCCCACCCTCCCATCGAGCTCTCCTGTATGCTGTGCTGTGATAGTTTCTTTGTATTGTGAGCCAAAATAGACTTTTACTTTTGCCAGTTGCTTTTGTCAGACATCTTGACAGAGCAACTAGTAAGCCACATGTGTCTGAAGTGACGGTTGTTAGGTATTTTAGTGACCTTTTCTAGAAGGTTGAGAAGACATATGATAATATTGCTGGCAGCTGTATCATAAAGTCATAGCATATTGATCATTAGACTTCACAATTAATTTTCCTGTTCCAGAAATATTTGCTTTATTTGATATGACCCATAACTTGTGTAAGAAGCTCCTCCATTTTTAATTTATTGGATATTTTATTGATTTAAACTTCAAATGTTATCCCCTTTGCCAGTTTTACCCGTGGAACCCCTTATCCCATCACCATTCCCCCTGCTCCTATGAGGATGCACCCCAACCAACCTACTCCCACCTCCCCGCACTGGCATTCCCTACAAGAGGGCATTGGGTTTCACAAAACCAAGGGCCTCTCCTCCCAATGATACCTGACAAGGTCATTCTCTCCTACAAATGTGGCTGAAAGCATGGGTCACTCTATGTGTACTCTTTGGTTGATGGTTTAGTCCCTGGGAGCTCTGGGGTTGTCTTGTTGGTTGATATTGTTGTTATTCCTATGGGGTTGCAAACCTCCCCGCCGCCACAGCTCCTGCAGCCCTTTCTCTATCTCATCCATTGGGGACCCCGTACTCAGTCCTATGGCTGGTTGCAAGCATCCACCTCCATATTTGTTAGGCTCTGGTAGAGCCTCTCAGGAGACAGTTGTATCATGCTCCTGTCAGCAAGTACTTCTTGGCTCTGCAATAGTGTCTGGATTTGGTGTCTGTATGTGGGATGAACACACACGTGGGGTAGTCTCTTGGTAGCCTTTCCTTCAGTCTCTATTCCTTGCTTTGTCTCCATATTTCCTCCCATGATTATTTTGTTCCCCCTTCTAAGAAGGGATCATCCACACTTTGGTCATTTTTCTTCTTGAGCTTTAGGTGGTCTGTGGATTGTACCTTGGGTAATCTGAGCTTTTGGGCTAATATCCATGTGTCTTCTTTTGTAATTAGGTTACCTGCCTCAGTTTGATATTTTCTAGTTCTATCCATTTACATGCTAATTTCATGAAGTCATTGTTTTTAATAGCTGGATAGTACCCCACTGTGTAAATGTATCATATATTTTTATATCCATTCTTCTGTTGAAGGGCATCTGGTTTCTTTCCAGCTTCTGGCTATTATAAATAAGACTGCTATTAACATAGTGGAGCATATGTCCTTGTTATATGTTGGAGCATCTCTTGGGTATGTTCCCAGGAGTAATAGCTGGGTCTTCACATAGCACTATGTCCAATTTTCTGAGGAACCTCCAGACTGATTTCCAGAGTGGTTGTGCCATTGCAATTCCACAAACAATGGAGGAGTGTTCCTCTTTCTCCAAATCCTTGGCATTATCTGTTGTCACCTGAGTTTTTGATCTTAGCCATTCTGACTGGTGTGAGGTGGAATTTCAGGGTTGTTTTGACTTGCATTTCCCTGATGACTAAGGATTTTGAACATTTCTTTATGTCTCTCTTGACCATTTGAGATTCCTCAGTTTAAAATCCTTTGTTTAGTTCTGCTCTCCATCTTCTAATAGGATTATTTGGTTCCCTGCAGTCTAACTTCTTGAGTTCTTTTTACATATTGGATAGTGGCCCTCTATTGGATGTAGGATTGATACAGATCTTTTCCCAATCTATTGTTTGCCTTAGGTGTTTGTCAGCATGTAGAAGAATGCAAATTGATCTATTCTTATGTACCTGTACAAAACTCAAGTCCAAGTGGATCTAGGCCCTTCACATAAAACCAGCTATACTGAAACTGATAGAAAAGGAAGCGGGAAAGACCCTCGAATACATTGGCACTGGGGAAAATTTTCTGAAGAGAACACCAATGGCTTATGCTCTAAGATCAACTATCAGCAAGTGGGACCTCATGAAATTGCAAAACTTCTTCAAGGAAGGGAGATTGTCAACAGGACAACAAGGGCAGCTTCCCATTTCTTAATATCCACTTCAGTAACTGAAGGTAAGCAAATGATATTTCTAATGAGAATGTACATGGAGAACAGTGGTTGAAAGGTTGTTGGTCACAACCAAATCTGTAAATTAATTTTACCAGAGCAAAGTTAGCCCCATTTATTTTCTTATATTTTATGTGCTTTCATGCTGAGATGGGATTAAATGGGATTCATACAAATTCCCATCCCCCAAATACTTCATTCTGGCCACTGATATCAAAAGTATGCTTATAGCTACTTCAGAGGGCCATGTTTTCAATCTAAGGAAGAGAAGTTTAATGAACCAACACTGAAAGAGGAAAGAGGAGGTCCACAAAGACAGCCACACTGGGTTTAGAGAAGCTACAGGTCTTTCGGAAGCTAAAGAAATGCTGTGACCCATGGCTCATTCTGGAAGTCAACTTTATACCAGCATGAGAAGTCTGCCCATGCAAATTTCTCTCATGCCTTGGTGTGATTTATGAAAAACAGCTCCTAGCTCGTAGGGCCCATTTAAGTATGGGAACTTGAGATTCCTTTCTTCTTTGTTTTCTCTGTAGTTTTACAGGATGTCGTTCTATCAAAAGATATTTTCTTCATTGCCTTGCACTTCTCTGTAGACTTTCTTCACCAATAATTAGTGCACAGACCATTTTCTTCATTGGTTTGTTTCTTTGATTCACATTACTTCCTCTTGGACTTTTTAAAGCCACAGAAATCTAGCTCTGTACCACCCGATGAAGTTGATATTTATCAATTTTTATCAAGTGTCAATCCATACCCAGGAACATGACAGTAAACACCCTAAGGGAATTTTAAACCATAAGTAGAATCCAATTGTATAGGCATGCTTTATTAGAAGATCGCTATGCACACATTTTTTTCAACACCTTCTCTAGTGAAAACAGCCATTAATCTTGCCATAGTTATTTTTAATTGCTCTGAAAAGATACCAGAAACATAAGTTATTGAAGAAAGGGTTTATTGATGCTTACAAGTTCAGTGGTTAATCCAGGACCCTCGTGGCAGAGAGTATGGCAGAAGACCAGCAGGTAGTGGTCTTCTGAGGGGTTCTATGTGCTCCATAATTATGAAGCAGAGGAGTAAAAAGGAACAAACTGGGAGTGACATGGGCTTTTAACACATAACTCCCACCCCCAATGACACACCACCTCCAATAAGGCAAACCTCCTAATCTTTCTTAAACAGTTAAACCCATGGAAAGCTAAGCATTCAAATGCATAAGCTTTGGGGAAGGCAAAGTCTTGGGACTCAATATTTTTAGTTTCACAGTGTGAATGTTTGTATATGCTGAGCCCAGGGAGTGACACTATTAGAAGCTGTGGTCCTGTTGGGGTTGGTGTGTCACTGTGGGTATGGAATTTAAGACCCTTATCCTAGCTGGCTGGAAACCAGTATTCTGCTAGCAACCTTCAATGAAGATGTAGAACTCTCAGCTCCTCCTGCACCAGGCCTATCTGGGTGCTGCCATGTTCCCACCTTGATGATAATGGACTGAGCTCCGAACCTGTAAGTTAACCCCAATTAAATGTTTTGTAAGAGTTGCCTTGGTCATGGTGTCTGTAAACAGCAGTAAAGCCATAACTAAGACACATAGAGAAAAAAATTATTAAAATTCAATTGGTCAAATTGTATGAATATGAAAACCATAAATATTAACACCTATGGGATACTAAAAACAAACAAATAAAAGTCTACCATAGATAATGCCATGCAATATTGTCAAGGGAAAGAGTTCATTTGGAGAAGTAATGTTTTGGCAATTATTTTGTTCTGAGAAAGAGTTAAAGGCCTCATGCACTACAGGATTGTCTCAAACATGCTCTATGTGTAACAATATGCATTTGAGCTTCTGATTTTCTAAAATCTGGTATTATATTAGTGTACCACATACTGGGTTTATGTATTTTTTGTGGATGGAGCCCAGGTCTCTATTCACATGAAGGCAAAAGCTCCACCCATCTTTCAACCCTTTTTGGTTGTTTGTTTTGTTTTAGGTTGCATAATTGGCTTACAGGCACTTTGAGCTTATTACATCAAAGTCAATAATGAATGAGAACGTAAATTTAGACAAAAGCAAAATGAAACTTTTAAGAAATGAAATGGATGCTACATTTAGAACATTTACCTTTCATTTCAAGATGCTATCTTGAAATTTCATGATAACGAGACCCGTAGCAGCCTCATGTTCTTTTGGAAATAGAAGTTAGAGTTTCCGTGAGAGCAAGGCAAGCAAGGGCGTGGCTGTCCTTCGTAGCTGGAGTCAAGAGGAGCATCTCAATTGTCACTGATGGTCCTTTGCTAGAGAAGTGTAATTGAGGCATGGAGGGCAGAGATATTTGAACACATCCCTTACAATAATCTATAGTTCCTTCTAGGCTTTTCTAAATTAAAAACAAGTTGGCAACCACTTCATATCTGCAGCTGAGTATTAAGGTCTCATCTCTTGGAAAATGAGACAGAAGTTGAATGCTTGTAAATCAGGATATATCTGTTCTGGAAAAAAAAGTCATACAGCAGTAGAGTGCAGAGTATTCCATTTAAGTTTCAGAATTGCTGCTAGCGAGACAGCTCAGTTAGTAAAGGGTTCGGCTTACACCCAAGAGAAACTTAACAATAAACCTGAACGTGCTGGCGTGCTTGTAATCCCAGTGCTGGGGAGGTGGAAATGCATAACGTCCTGGTGCTCACTAGTTAGCCTCCCTGACAGAATTCGTGAATTACAGGCCAGTGAGAGACCCTGCTTCAAAAAATAAAACTAAAGTTGGAAAATACTTGAGGAAAAGAACTAGAGGTTGTCTGCTAGCCACCACACACAAGCATTCATACATACACACATATTTGTAATCATCAAAACTGCAGGAGGATTCAAACACATAATCACAGACATGCACGAATGCATGAGCATGCATGCATACATGTATCAGCAAGCATGCACACACATGTACATGAACATGCACAAACTGGGAAAAAGTAAGGAAGCAGAGATTTCATATTAACTACAGATTTAAAAATCTTTAAAAAATATGTATAAGTAAGGTTGTCTGTTATGAAATAGGAAATTAGCATTACACTTAGAATGTTCTTCTCTAAGTAACCAAATGACATACCAGATATGCCTCTAAATGCAACTTTCAGGAAGACCTTGTCTGACCAATCTCTTTGACCTGTATCTATCACCTATATTTTGCCTTAAAATCCATATGACACACTCCCTAAGCTTGACTGACAATTTGGTATTTGTCATGTGGAGGTTCTTGAATAGAGGGCAGTCCTTGACCAATTGAGATGTACATTAGTTAAAGTTCTGAGAGTGTCAGCTGCTGGCTACAGTCCCCTAAAACAAGGTGGTGGCCAGTTGAGGCTGTTATACCAACTTGGGATCTGGGGCTTCCTGTAATTCATCCTTTGGATTAGTTGCTAAGACAAGAGAGCTTCCCAACCTGAAGTTAAGTCTGTGAAGACTTTGGAAATCTACAGTTACAACCGTTGGACCAAAACTATAATTGAAGATACAGTTTCCCATCTTTTGTTCCTGGGGATGTGGAGTCCTCCACAGGGAATCCTGGATTGAAACTGAAGATTATTCTGGTCTCATTCTTAGGATATCTTACCGATGCCTCTCTGTGGTCTGAGAACTCACATTTCTAGTCAGTACCCTGCCTTCACACTCCTCAAAATTGTCAAGCCTTCTAGCCTTTATTCTTCACTGAGCAGAATGGCACACAGTGTTATTCAGCCAAGTGTCATCTGATTATTGGTACACACACACACACACACACACACACAAAATATTCATGTTTTCAAAGATTATAATTAGACCAATTTATTTTTTCTATGACTTGTAATTATCTTGAATCTGGCAAATACTGTTAAAGGTAACATTCCAGATAACACAGTTCATGATGATAGTATAAAATTCTTTTCTAAACTACAATTGCATGTATTTAAGCAGTAGTATATGATTTCCCATTGTGACTATTAACTCCAGAGAACCTGTACACCAACATAAGAAACATAAATTATTTATGTTTCTTAACTTAATCATTTTGTAGTAATAAATCAAACAATCAGATGTGTTATCTTTCAAACAAGCAGAACCAGCGAAAAATAAAATCATAATCTTTAAGCAGCCATGTAAAGCCAGCTGGACTTTGCCAACATGCTAGCTCAAGTCTGTAAATGTCACTCAATTATACACCACTCTAGGTGGCATATTTAGCAGGGTCACATTTTGTTGATTAGAGCAGTGCATAAATTTTTCCCTTCCTATCCTTGAAAAAGTTATATACCTTTTTAAAAACAATGCTTGCCTTATTTTCATAAAATAGAGTATAATTATAAAAGAGACTTCAGATCCATCTTTGCAGATACTTCAAGTGTTGGAAGGTAATTCCCTCACACCTCAGAGGCCTGAGCCTTCACTCTGCTACAGATGCTGACACAGTGCCTAAAGATTCAAGTCTGAATTCCAACCAAGATCATGCCTAAACAGAGTCAAAGAGTATATAGACAGGTTTCTAAGCATTTCCACTTACATGCTTGTATGAGTCGATTTAATTGAGTAAAATTAACTGTGGACTGAGAACAAAACAAAGAAATGAGCTAACAGTTATCTCTTACCTCAAAACTTAGAAAGACTCCCATTGTTCCAATAAAATTAGACAGTAAAATTTGTCTCTCACCCATTGTTGTTCGCCATGAGGAATGGCAGTTTAGAAAGACTAAACTGGAATCTGGGGAGGAAGTAAAAGCAAAAGTTGTGAGGTGGAAATGGGGAGCAGGTTATTCATGGAGAGTTGGAGGAGTGTCCAGGAAACATGAAGTTACATTTCACCTTGACCATGATCCTCAGAGGAAGAGGACTGCAGTAGGCGGGAGGACTTACAGTTGGTAAGCTGGAGTTCTCATTCCATTATACATTCAGGTTGTTTGCCCTGTCCAAGGGGATCTCCCTGAGCAGTATCCCGGTGTCTTAAAAGCTGTGGATTTGTAATTGTCATGGTTAAGGATCGCTTCTCATAAATATTCACTGCGATGAGCGCCGATCAGAATGTGAACTGGTTAAAAGGCACTCAGGAGATGTGGCTTGGGCCACAGTGATTATATAACTACTTGTGAACAATTTGCTCAAATAAATCTGCTGGGTTAAAAGCAGGACCATATAATGTCCTAGAAATCGATAAGACTGACTTTTATGGTTATCTTCTTATCAGACAGAAATTGTGTTTCTTTATTGAGCAACAATACAGAAGTGAGATGCTAAACTTTATAAATCCCACCAGTAGTGAATAGATAGCATGTTAACCACCATCAGCATTTAGAGCCACAAATGCCACCAGAATAGCCTGTCTGATGATTAATAACATCGTATTCAATCAGTGCAGCCTCTGTGTGTGTGTGTTGTGTGTGTGTGTGTGAATGTGTGCATGTGCACGTGTGTTAGTGTTACACTGTGTATGCAAATCTTGAACAGGTCAGAGGAGGGGATGGATCGCTGGACACTGGCGCTCAGGTGGTTGTGAACATCCAAGTAGTTGTTGGGAACAAAATCTAAGTCCCCTGAAACAACAGGGAGAGCTCTCAATCCATAATCAATGTCACATAACCTCCGTATTATTTTTCTTAAAAAGAATCTCTGGATTTACTATTAAAAACATCATGGAGACAGCTATATCAGGCTCCTGTCAGCAAGCACTTCTTGGCTTCAGTAATAGTGACTGAGTTTGGTATCTGCAGATGGGATGGATCCCGAGGTGGGGCAGTCTCTGGATGGCCTTTCCTTCAGTCTCTGCTTTACTCTTTGTCCTTGAATTTCCTTTAGACAGGAATAATTCTGGATTAAAACTTTTGAGATGGGTGGGTAGTCCTATTCCTTGCCTAAACCAGGGGCCTTGACTAAACCCTGGACATGGTCTCTTCGGGTTCTTTCTCCACTTTGCTGGCTATTTCAGCTTACTGGTGAATGCTAGGGCGAGAAAGTGGGAGTGGTAGATAGGTGGGTGGGTGGGCACCTTCATAGAAGCAGGGTGGAGGGGGATAGGATGAGGGGTTGCAGTAGGGAAACTGGGAAGGGGGATAACATTTGAAATGTAAATAAATAAAATATCCAATAAAGAAATAAAAATTAAAAATTATCATGGAAATGTTTTTCCTCTTCAACTGCACCTCGTAAATCAAACTTGAATTTATTTTTCTGTGTACTGATAAATAAATTGTGGATCATAGGATGTTGATAAAGGCCAAATTAATTTATAGCTTGAACTAGTCATGATTCAAATGTTGTATAATTGTCCTGAGATCTCTGGTTTTCTTTAATAACAATTTTTATAGATTTATTTATTTCATGTGCACGGGAGTTTTGTCTGCATGTTCTTTGTGCACCAAATGGGTGTCTGCTGTTTCAGAGGCCAGAGATGATGAATCCCCAGGAACTGAAATTACATAAAATTGTAAGATGATACTTGTGTCCTGGCCATTGAATTCAAGGGCTCTGCAAGAAAAACACATGTTATGATCTTAACTGTTTGAGTGTTCCCTCCAGACTTCTTTTACTGATATATACACAAAATCCACACAAAGACGTGTATGTATTGTTTTAAATATATCCATCTCTATATATGCGATATTAAATACTATTTATATTGAAGAAATCTTAACATATCCACTTGATTTATCTTTGAAAATAAATGTGGTGAATATTGAAGATAGTATATTAATACCCTAGTCTCATTTTTTCAGATATTTATAAATAGCAAAGGTTAAATTTTTTTATCTTAATTTTGGACATATAATTTTTGAAGAACAATGCATGTAACCTTGATACAAGGATCAACATTCTACTTTGACTCTTCTCCATGGGGATGGAATAGGAGCTGGAATTGGACAGACTGTGGAAAGCCGACTTTTGGAGCCCCACCCACTGTTAGGAGGAGGAAGATTCTGTGGAGACAGCTGGCATCCAGTGCCTGCTTACTTTGTATCTCAGGCTCTTGACTATGCTAGAAACATATTTCAAACTCATTTGCATGTGGTTTGTAAGCACATATCCAACTATAAAACCTTCTAAGTCATATATACCGGGAAGGAATTGGTGTCTTCTGTTTGGTTCGCAAATAACATTCTAGTCCTAGATTCTAATAACAAATATGTCTCTTTATATCTGATTAAGGAATTTATGTAGTATTATTATTATTTTTTACTTTCTACAGTATTCCCTGAATTATACCCATTTTTGTAAATACTTAAGAGAAGACTTTTAGTAATAAATTTGTCCAGATATTAGGAGCCTGTGAGGATTTGATCATATTTTCTCATCCAACCCTTTTTTATTTAAACATAACACTTCCCAAAGTCTCAAGCTCTGTGCTATTACATGAGCCTATTTTTTCCACTGTATATTTAAAAAAATTTCACACGTGAGAACCATTTTTACATCCTTTTTTCACTATTTCCTCTCAAATTATTGAATAATTATGTGTATATATATACAAATTTATATATGTGGAACTACTAAAATAGCAAAATGGATGTATATGTTGGAAACTCTTTAAATTTCTATACATGTATACATATTTAACATATATATTTAAATATATAGTATATATTGTAAAAGATATTTTATGTATTGTAGTATACAATACAAAATATATTGTAAATATATATTTATGTATGCATATATATTTAAATATATGAATATAAATAGTGCATTAGAAATATAATAAATATTAGTGTTGGTAGTATATATTATATAATATATAATATTATCTTATATATAATATAATATAAATAATTAATATAAATAGTATTTAATATAAATAGTAATGTTTAATATACTATATAATGATTTATATAAATATATAGAAATAAGTTTATATTTAAATGTATATATGTGTAAAAATAGATATGTATACATATATATTTATTTAAAGAGATTCCAACATATATATCCATCCTACTGTATCTGTATTCATTTGGTGTTACTCATATGTTTATGTGTTTAGGGATAGAGACTTGCGTTTGTATAATCTATCAACCTTGGGATACGCTCCTGGACAAGCATCATTCTCTCTCACCCAGCAGCAAGCTACTGCTTGTGGTTCCTTCTCTAAACATGTGGCCTGGTGAGACTTCACCCATAGCGGCATGGATTAAAAGCACATAAGAACTAGCAGACATCTTAGACTGCTGAGAGAGAGCCTCTTTTCAATGGGGAAGGGAACCTGCATCCATGAAACTATAACAATATGGTCACCTAAAAGGCACTCATGTGGGCCTCTTTGTTTCTGAAATCCTTCCTTGATTCTTCCAGCGCTCCATGCAATGGTCGGTTTTCTGTCTATGGAAAACTCCCAGGATGCCAGCGGCATCCTACCAACTGTAAGGAAGTAGCTAATCTGATACCGGCCTTCTAACGGACCATCCCTTCAGCTTCCTCCCTGGCGCTGCCCTGTTTACAGTCTGTCTCTCGCCCTCCATTTTTGTTTTGCCTGTTGGGATAGTTTGTTCTGAAATTGTCTCCCTCAAGCTCCACCTGGCAGGGGACTTTAATCACTGCCTTAAGCCAGTGACACTCCTGACAATGCCATCTCTCACTGTTCAGGCTTCTTATCAAGCTCTATTCTTTTAAACGTAGCTCCCTCACTAATTAAATAACTTTGTTAAGCACTGGACCCATTGATAAAACAACATGCGAATAACAAAATCCTTCAAAATAAAACGACTGCTGCGTAAGGCATGCATCCTCGTTGACTGGAATAAACAATACACAAGTAGTCAAAGTCAAGCACACGTCGGCAGTATTGTTATATTGAAAAAATCCAGAGCTCACAGAGGAGAGGTTGTTAGAGACTGAGAACAGATTATGACTTTAAATAAATACCCTGAGAACTGTTGGGTATCAACCTCGATCATAGCTGCTAGATCTAACCTCCTCCCATGCCTGCTAGGAGCAAGTTATAGAATGAACACTTCAGCGTTCCTGAGCCCCTGAGCCCATTTTTTTTTTTCTTTCAACAGCACATGATTTCAGGAAATTAGAATGTCTTGTGTTGGGTCCTCAAGGCCTGGAAAAGTGTTTGCCCATATTAATGCTTCTGTATCTAACGCTTTCCAGATTTATCCCAGTACACTTTGGAGTAGTAACATGCATTCTTTTGGATTCTCTGTATGTCAACAACCCATTAGGTGTCTGTCATCAAGAAAATGTCTCTGGAGTTCTTTCCCTACACTGACATTGTAAGCAAGCATTCTTGTGATATTTTCACACACACCCTTTCCACTGTGCACTGGAATGCATTCAGATTCCTCTTCCTGATTTCTGATGTGTTTGAGAACTTTATAATATTTCCCTGGCTTACGGCCACTGATGTGCGTCTTATTTTTTTTTTCTTATTTTATCTTTGTGGGGTTTTATCTTTGCTAATTACCCTGAGGTTTAAACTAATTTCCAGACTTACAAATCTTATGCGTGTTTTTGCTTTTCCTGCTGTTTATGTCAATACAAAATATTACAGATTACGACAAAATCAAGGCAAACTTTAGGAAGGTATAGTAAAAATTTAGAATATTTCACATCTCATTTGCTTATACCATCTTTGGAAAAAGTTTGTTTACATTTTTGTAACAAAATTTGATTGGTTTCTTCATTTTTACTAATATTATGTATGTGCTGTGTGCACATTTGGAAGAAGTGTCTGGTGTCTGAGAAATTGCTCCATAGATGACTTCCTTGTTGACGCCACAGTTCTTAGCAGGAAAATTTATAATGACAGCGATGGTGCCATAGCCAGGGCTTTACTCTTTCACACTCTCCATTTCCCCAGCCTATGTCTCCCTTGCGTACTTTTTATTCTTTCAATGTTCATGTACCCAACTACAGAATTCCAGTACACTGAAAGTAAAGATGTCGCGCTGTGAAGTGATGTCTTCATTCTATCGGTGTCTTTTTTTTTTCCGGAGCTGGGGACCGAACCCAAGGCCTTGCGCTTGCTAAGCAAGCGCTCTACCACTGAGCCAAATCCCCAAACCCTCTATCGGTGTCTTTAATCTTAGCTCTGCTTGAAGAGAAGCTGGACATCCAGAGAAACAATGATGATGCCAAGTCATTCTTTGGGAACCTTGTTCTCTCTCTCCAGTCTCTGCAGAGATTCTTCCACGATATATTATTTTTCCCCTTCGATGATGTTTCTTCCGTCATCTTAATGGCAGCGAGGCTCCTATGTTATATTTGCATTTGCTACTTTTTAATATACCTTGGATACAGGAACAAAGTCAGACAGCTCAATTCACAGCATTTACATAAACCTGGCACGAAGACAACTTCCCCAGTGTTACACTGGAGGATGAACTCTGCCTTGCTTGCAAAGATCTGCTGGAGATCGCGTAAGTGGCTGGCAGAGCAAGCGGTCTGCTGGGTGTCTTTAAGTTACCTGCAGAGCAGGCGTCTGGATCACTTGGTCTGGCTTCTGCACGTCTTTTACAGATGCCTCTTCGCATGCTTCTGGAATCCTCGGGAGCGTTTGAGATTCAGGGCTTGGCAAAGCCATGCTCAGCTGGGGCTATCTTATTTAATCTTGCCGAAAGGGGTGATTCTTTGGAAGTGTGAAAATACCTTAGCAAGCAACATCAACAGATGTATAGTAACCGAAACTCATTCTAAACACCTAAGGGGATTCATTCTCCTGACATACATTTAACTCCCATTATGATTAATGAAAGCGGTACTTGATTTACAACTCGCCCCGACTTTAGATGCCTAATGTCTACAGAGAGAGGGATCATCAGCAAAATTATAAACTCTGCTCGGAGTTCAACCATTGTCAACAATAATTTCTCATCTCTGTGTTGGATCTAGTGGCTTGATCGTACGTGTCGTCATAACTACCCATATTGGCAGAATTTCCGGTTTATTATCCTCCAATACTTCTTTTAAAAATTCAGCTTAATTAGGAATTTTCCACACAAGATTATTCACTGTCAAGTACTAATGACTTCAATAAAGGAAGAAAATTTTAGCTAAGACAAACAAATGATTAGGCTGTGCAACACAACTAATGACTTTCCTCATTTGTCTTCCGTCCACATTAGCTTTGTAATGAACTCTAGCAGGGGCACGGCTAACCGATTTCTTATAGGAATAGCGTGCATTAATATTTAACATGTGTTGATGCATATTGTTCACCAACTTTCCAGGTAATAGAAACAAATTTGGTAAATATTACTTATGAGCATAATAAAGACACTACAAACTATATGGTGTCCCTAAAATTATGTTTTATGTAGTCACCTACATTTTTATTTTATAATTTCTTCCTATTCCCTTTAATTCTCACGCTATGCTCTTTTCATACAAACAAATACAACTAATGTCTAGATGCACCAGGCTTACTTAATTTCCTATCATTTTTAAAAGATTCCATTTCTCTCTCTCTCTCTCTCTCTCTCTCTCTCTCTCTCTCTCTCTCTCTCTCTCTCTGTGTGTGTGTGAGTGTGTGTGAAAGTGTGTGTGAATGTGTGTGTGAGAGTGTGTGTGAGTGTGTGTGTGAGTGTGTGTGTGAGTGTGTGTGTGTGTGTGTGTGTGTGTGTGTGAGTGTGTGTGTGATGTGTGTATGAGTGTGTGAGTGTGTGTGTGTGAGTGTGTGTGAGTGTGTGAGAGAGTGTGTGTGTGTGAGTGTGTGTGTGTCTGTGTGTGTGTCTGTGTGTGTGATTATTTGTTCACATGAGTGCAGTGGCTATCAGTGTCCTGGTGATAGCCCCCAGATCTAGCATTTTGTAGGCTGTAAGCTGCTGAGAACTAGTACTGACCTTCTGCAACCATTGACCCTGTATCTCCAGCCTGACTTAGTTTTAAACATGTGGAAGTGTAGCTACCAATATAATCCAGAGAAAATGCTCTTAAATTCTTGATTTCTCTTATTCTTTTTTATTGTAACAATTTTTCCATCAGTGTTAATGCCAGAATCTTAACAAAGCACCACAATTTGACAATTTGAGTGAAGTGGGTGGATGCTCTTCTTTCTTATTCTTGTTCAGTGCAGTATTCTAGGTTATTCTCATGACTACATTAAAGGTAGCAGGACAACCCCCTAACTGTTTTGTTTGTCATGGTCTGGTGATCATAACAACCGTTCCCCGATATTTGGACTTAGAAAATGTGAAGCCAGGTTTCTTCATGTAGCCAGGGCTTTGATTTCTGATAATATTAATAAACTTAAGACCTTAAATAATCCCCTGGAATGGTAGTGTGTCTTCCAAGTTCCCACGCAGGAGGGAAATGAGCATTCATACCATGGCCAATGAATTCAGTCATTTCAGGATTGAGAAGAGCATATCCCTGGTAGTCTTACTCAGTGAAATCAATACTTACTTTAATTCTGCAGTAACATAGAAAGCTTTCAGGCATTTATTACAATTTTCTTGTGAATACAGCCATCACTGATTCTCTATTTGAAGTATATTTTTCTAGGGCTACCTACACAAACATATATAGTAACTAATACTTTCTTCCTGATTTCTTAGAGGCGCTAAA
This sequence comes from Rattus rattus, assembly GCF_011064425.1. Taxonomy (NCBI): domain Eukaryota; kingdom Metazoa; phylum Chordata; class Mammalia; order Rodentia; family Muridae; genus Rattus; species Rattus rattus. The sequence goes on from NC_046156.1 coordinate 10,106,293, forward strand.
AACATTTGCTTTGTGTGATTTCCCTGATCAATGACATTATTATCAAAATGAAACCTAAAAAGTCAGAAAAAATAGGAAATCTATTTAAAGTGGGGTGGTTTTGACACTTTCTTAAATTGATTTTAACTGATAATCAATAAATCTTTACAACTGTTGTCAATTCATTCATATTTGAACTCTAATTGGTATTTTTACAGGGATATGTGATTAACTTAACTCATGTCTTCCAGCTCTGACCAAGCACAAGTCAAGGATTTGAATTGAGTCAATTCAACATGGAAGTCAGTATAAGATGTATGGCTTAGATATGATATTTTTATTATATATTTTGAAATGACTATATATTTGTTTGCTTTCTTAGCTGACTTATACAGCTTAGTATTTCATAGACTACTTGTTATACTGGAATAAAGTTTATTATGTATTATGAGAAATCAGGGCAATTATACTTAAGCTTTCTGAATGTGTGAGTTTATTTGCTAAAGATGGAAGTCTTATAACAATTAAAACTGAGCTCATTCAGAAGTGGAAGAAACTTAACTGCCTCCTGTGGTGAGGGGGCTAACAGACTCTGAACTTACTCTCCCTGGGTACATCTATTTCTGCCTCCTTTAGGTGAGAGGGTGTGTCTGCTTAGCACACCCCAATCCAGACCCCATCACACCATACTCCTAGCTCCTACCCATCCTCTATGTGATCTTCACCTCTGCAGCTGCCACCTGCTTGTTTTCCTGTTTCCTAACTGCAAACTTCCTGGAAACAAGACACATTATTTTAAAGACAAAACATGTTCTCTTTTTTTATTTCCATGTCCTACCTTATCTACAAGAGTGTGGGGTACAAGCATGACCAACTAAGCCATCCTGCCTACGGGCATTATATAATTGTAGCAATTTAAATATATATTGATAAGAACAGCTATGTTGCAAATTGCTTTTTGTGCCAGGAAGTCAGCCATGTTTGTAGATTCTCTTGCTGTCTGACTTCTTGGTGAGTTTAGATAAGTAATTCATCTAAAGGATGGTAGAGAGATGATTGGTTTGTGGTTTTTATCTTAATTTGCATTTATGATGAAGTTAAAACAGACAGGGTTGGAAGATAGAAACTAGATTCCAAGCAGTTGATGAGTAGTAAAAGGAAATTAGAATCAAGCATTTGTTCATTTTTTTAACATAGCTAAAGGACCAAAATGTATCAACACCATCATGATGCCACAGATTTGATCAGAAAGGGATCAGTTTGGAAATATTTGCATTTGGAAGCAAATGATCCAGGAGACAATGAGAGGAAAAGCATTAATAGAGCGGAGTTGTTGGGGAAATGGAAGGAATGTTATCCTGGGGACAGTTAAAGATATTCTACATCTGTAGAAAATGAGTGTCTCAGTTCCCAAATCTACAGAGAGAA
>NC_046156.1:10112699-10177699 GCF_011064425.1 Rattus rattus
GACTTCAGACATTGGGACTGTTAAAAATAACATATAGTAACTTACAGGGAGTCATAGGGTTACAATTTAACAAAATGTTTATTTCAATAATCTATAAGTTTTGCATTACATCTGGATTTCAGATTTTCATTATAGTGAATCATTGCTTGAAGGATATTGATCAATACGTGACAGGGCATAGAGTTCATTTGTCACTCATTTCTCTCTACAGAAAGGCCATCAAGAAGGCAATGACACACAATACAAACCGTGGAAAAAGTGTCAGGATTTTTTGTTTGGATTCAAAATATACAGATGTGAATCAGTGTTCGGTCTCAAGGAATGTCTCCTGGATGATTGATATGTCAGAACACACTTATTTAGAAAACCAGCTTTTCATGATCTTCTCTTGCTGGACCAATGGTTCTCAAACTTCCTAATACTGGGACACTTTAATACAGCTCCTCATGTTGTGTAGACCCTCAGCTGTAAAATTATTTCATTGTTACTTCATAACTCTGTTTTTGTTTCTGTTTCTGTATAATAATTTATATATTATAAATATATGATATGTAGGATATCTGATATGTGACCTCCAAAGGGGTCACAATCCACAGGTTGAAAACTCCTGCTGTAGTTTGTTAAAAAATTCCTTCTATTTTTAAAGTGCCTTAGAATGACCAGCTTACTGCTTGACTGGGGTATAGAGTATAGCCTGCATTACGTGAGGCATCATTAGGCCTAAGACCACAAATACAGTTGCTACTAGCTTATTTCAAGATTATTATATATATTCAATAGTTCATTATATATGATATCTGTTGAAGATATGGAAAACAGAGTCAAAATAATTTTAATGCTAAATTAGTTTCAGTTAGGAATCCCCCAAAATGTTCCAATCAATGTTTACTTTTTCATAATAACTAACAACAGTTTGCAAATTAAAAGTTTTTATAGAAAAACAATGTTTTCAAACTGTTTGTTTGCTTTTGTGCCTGTGTTAAGTTTGGTTTTTAGGCAATTCTTATAAAACTGTTCCCAAAGCACCGAGAACCATGTCATCCTGTTATCTACACCAAATGACATTGCCGTAATTTCAAAAATTAAATCTACTTGAAAAAATATATGCATCAAGATTCTGTTCTATCAGTATAAATTCTGAGACAGAGTACAAGCATTAGTAAAATTTTTCAATAGATTTGAATAATTAACATTTTGGAAATCAAAAACTAAGTGTACTAAATAGACTTCAAGAATGCAAACTTCCCTTCACAAATCCTGATATGTTCTGTCTTTGTGTTGGGGAATGTGTTATCAATGTTATCTCTTTTGTTCAAAGATCATATACAATTCACTATTTTCTTCAAAATAGTGTATATTTAAAAATCATGATGTCAAATTCAAGAGGTATTTGTACCTTAACAACTTTTCTCCAGCCAAGTACAAAAAATATTTCCATTTAAATCTGAACTAAAAATGCCTATTTATGTGTATATGTGTAACATATGTAAGTACAAGTTCATAAATATATATATATATAATATGATATAACTGTGTAATATATTTACACATATTCCTCAATATTTTTTATATTTGGCTATAGACAAGCATAAGAAAAATATTCAGCCCCTTTGCTAGAGTTTAAAATGAACATGACTGGCTATAGATATACCACAAGTGTTTGTCAAAATATAACATTTGAAATAATATGATGTAATATTAAGTGACTATATTAGTGTGCAAATGACTATTATTCTACATTTGTTACACAGACTGTCACAAAATGCAAAACTATTATTTTTTATTTCTTCCTCGATTTTAGTATAACTAAAACACAAAGTTTAGCTTATTCAATTTTGGGTTGGCTTAATATAAACAACACTTCCCAAACCCGTTCTTTACCATGCAAGGAACATGGAGTCTTCAACCGGGTCTACCAGAGTTGATGCTAAAGATTTTTTTCCATGACCTTCAGATAAAAGGCAAGTCTCAAACTTACTCTGAACAATGCTTGAGAGGCCGTCAGCAGTCCCGCGCTTGGTGAGTTGCAGACATCTGGGTCTTCCGATTTCAAGCACAGGTGAGAGACAAGGTGTTAGCTGCTCACAGTAGAGCGCTCAGTTTATTGAGGAAAAGAGACTGGGGTCACAGTGTTGTGCTACTTCATTTACTATACAACTTGTTTCTTAATGGCATACCTAGGATGGCACTTCAGCTTGGTCCTCTAAATTCTAAAATGTGAATGCAAATTCCAAAATTTGCAATGAGCTGCACAAAAAGGAATCATATTAGTTACCTCCCAACAGCAGCTCTTCCTGAGAGCATCTCTATTGGCAAACCCTCTGGACTTCCTGTTATGTACAAACACCGGCTGTGCATAATAGTACTCTCTCTAAAAATAAATAAAGCATCTCTCTTTGGCACTTGAACTCCACCCACACTTTTTAAATGATTTGTGTAAATAAATCACTTTGAATATGTTTTGACGAGCCTACCCTTACCTATTTAGGAGAGCGTACATGAATATATTCGATGTTTTCTTATATCTACGTTAGTGGAAGTGATGACATTGCTAATATCTCACTATTTCAGAATTCTGATAGTTAGGGCAATGCTAATTTTAAATGTCTATCAAGAAACAATGTTTGTTTATAGGTTCCTGACTTGTTCTGGCCCAATTTGTCATTTTTTTTAAAAATATGATGCTGTCAAAAGCTTTCATTATATATTTTATACTTTTCTCATTATGCTGACATATAGGAAGATGTTCTCTTGTAATTCTAGACAATAGAGACAGCTCCATGATCAGGGGTAAAACTATGGTTACTCATATATATATATATATATATATATATATATATATATATTTCAGTTTATTTTTATTTTATCTTATTTTATTTTTTTGGATATTTTATGTATTTACATTTCTAATGTTATCCCATTTTCCCCTCTGGTCCATCCCTCCTTCCCACTCCCCTGCTTCAATGAAGATGCTACCACTCCCAACCACCCACTCCCACCTCAAAACCCTAGCATTCCCCTACACTGGGGAATCAAGCATTAACAGGACCAAGGGCTTCTCCTGCCATTGGTGCCCAACAGGGCTGTCCTCTGCAACATATGCGGCTGGGGCCATAGGTCCATCCCTATGTACTCTTTGGTTGGTGGCTTAGTTCCTGGGAGATCTGCGGGTCTGGTTGGTTAATATTGTTGTTCTTCCTATGGGGCTGCAAAAACCTTCAGCTCCTTCAGTCCTTTCTCTAACTCCTCTACTGTTGTTCCCTTGTTCAGTCTAATAGTTAGCTGCAAGCATAGTCATCTGTATCAGAAAGGCTCTGGCAGAGCCTCTCAGGAGACATCCATATCTTGTCCCTGTCAGCAAGCACTTCTTGGCATCAGCAATAGTGACTGGGTTTGGTGGCTGCATATGGGATGGATCCCCAGGTGAGGCAGTTTCCGGATGACCTTTTCTTCAGTCCTTGCTCCACTCTTTGACTCTGTATTTCCTACTGTGAGTGTTTTGTTCTCCCGTCTAAGAAGGAATGAAGCATCCACATTTTGGTCTTCCTTCTTCTTGAGTTTCATATGATCTGTGAATTGTTTCTTGGGTATTCCAAACTTTTGGGTTAATATCCACTTATCAGTGAGTGCATACCATGTGTGCTCTTTTGTGACTAGGTTACCTCACTCAGAATGACATGTTCTAGTTCCATCCATTTGCCTATAAATTTCATGAAGCCATTGTTTTAATAGCTGAGTAGTAATCTGTTGTGTAGATGTAACACATTTTCTATATCCATTCCTCTGTTGAAGGGCATCTGGGTTCTTTCCAGCTTCTATTATAAATAAGGCTTCTACAAACATAGTGGAGCACGTGTTCTTGTCATATATTAGAGCATCTTTTGGGGTATATGCCCAGGAGTGGTATAGCTGGGTCCTCAGGTAGTACTATGTCCAATTTTCTGACGAACTTCCAGACTGATTTCCAGAGTAGTTGTACCAACTTACAATCCCAACAACAATGGAGCAGTGTTTCTCTTTCTCCACAGCCTCGCCAGCATTTGCTGTCACCTGAGTTTTTTATCTTAGCCATTCTGGCTGATGTGAGGTGGAATCTTAGGTTGTTTTGATTTGCATTTCCCTGATGGATAATGATGTTGAACATTTCTGTAGGTGCTTCTCAGCAATTCGAGATTCCTCAGCTGAGAATTCTTTGTTTAGCTCCGTACCCCACTTTTTAATAGGATTATTTGATTATCTGGGGTCTAACTTCTTGAGTTCTTTGTATATATTAGATATTAGCCCTCTATCTGTGCTGTGTTGTAAACATTTTGTACGCAGATATTCAATAAATTATCAAAAGTAATGAAGTTTTCACTATAAAAGAATGTTGAATGACTTTGCCAAACAGTTGTTTGATCTGATGCTTCTTCACATGCTTAACGTCAGGCTACATCTAGCCTTCAGATTTTTTTGTTTTGTTTTGTTTTGTTTTTGTCGTTCTGCTTTGTTTTTCCTCAAGGTACGATTTATTCTTAGTGACTGTACATCTAGTATGATTCAACCTGTACTGGTACTGCATGTAGGAAATGTTTCTGTTAAATAAAAAGATTTTGCAAAATAAAGGATCTAACTAGGTCGAAATTTGCCTAAAATGTCCATATGGAAGGGCATGTGCTGATTCATCACTCAAAGAAAGCCACAAACAACAAGGAATCAAACAAACAAACAAGCAAGCAAAACGTATATCAAAACAGACAAACTAAAAAAGGGAAACCAGTAAAATGAAACACACCAAAATGAAACAAAATCCATATAAAACAAACAAAACATGGAACTAGTTTTACGCAGATCGTGTATTTCTGGACATGGTGCCTGATTTGGGGTGTAGTGGACACATCAGTGACACTTCACTGGTAAAAACCGATTCTTTCTTTCTCAGCAAGTAAATGGCTTCCTGGTTTGGAGTGGGGTTTTCTGGGCAAGTTCCCTTCTTCATTCTGGGATTTTGTCTGGCTTCATCCTGTGCAGGTCTTGTGCACTCTGTGTCAGTTTCTGTCCGTTCATGCGTGCATCAATCCTGTTGTTTCTGGAAGACACTTTTGTCCTCGGAATCATCTAACACATCTGGTTCCTACAATCTGTCCACCTCTTCTTCCACATAGATCTCTGAACCTTGAGAGAAGGGTTTAAATAAAGTTATCGCATTTAGGCCTGTGTGTTCCAAAACCACTCACCCTGTACACACTGCCCAGTTGTGTATTTCATTGCTAATTACCATCTACTGAATGAAACAACTTTTCCAGTGAAGATAATGCTCCCCTCTATGGGTACAGTGGTATGCCACTAAGAATCATTTTCAATTTTGTTTTGAATTTATATATAATTATATCATTTCCAACTTACTTCTCCTCCTTCCAGAACCTACCCTATGATTCCCTTTGCTCATTTTGACAGATATAGACTTTTTATTAGTCGCTTACATTCATATATGTATATTCATAAATACATGCATATGACATCCTCAATATGTTTAATGTTATTTTACCTCATTTTATTGCTATATTCCTTTAGCAGAATGATAGCATTAAGTTTTCCCTAGGTGTAAGACTTACGTTGCCTTTAGCTCTTGAGCACTGATCAGTGTCATGCATGAGTTCCTTCTCATAAGTTGGTTAACTTTATAACATCTGTGACAAATATCCCAGCAGTACATCTTGGACCGACTCTCACTGATGATGAATGAATAGTACAGGGCTGTTGTTCATTCATCAATTAATAAAGTTTAAATTCTTTTTATTAATGTTTTAAAATGTTAATTTTTAATCACCGACAATAAGATCTAAGTACTCATAGAAAATTTTCTGGTGATGCAAACTTTAAAACACGCATACATACATGTTCCTTATCCTGTGATGAACTTATTATAAAATGTATCAATAAAAGAGGAGGTAAAATTTCAGTAACTACCAAAAGACTAATAATACCACAGTGTTCATTTACACCAACTAGGATGAGATGTGGGTAATCTACATGGTTTTAAGTGAACATCTACTGTTGGTGTGGATACAGCCTAGATCTTTGCTCTGTGTAGACCAAGCTTTAGTAGAACTTGCTTATAAATAAACATATCTGATGAATCACATTGGGTTTAATCTAACAATGACTAAATTAAAACTTGAAAGGGAGGGAAGAAAAGGTTCTCAGGTATCTTAGGCAAAGTACTTAGTCATCAGGATTAGTTTATCGATCTAATTAACATGGAAACTATTCTGTAAAATGTATTCAGTTAACTGAATATGTGAGGTTTCAAAAGTCAAGTTTTCATTCACCATTCTGATGACTTAGGAGACTTAGGGTGTTTTTTCCTTTGTTTTTTGAATTATCGTCAAAATTGCTTCTTCTTCGCTTTGTTTTATATGATGAAAATAAGAGCTAAAAAAAAGAAAACCTTCACTGACTGCCAAAGGCTTTGTCCAGCAATTGGTTTTTCCCTCAGTCATTTGACAATGTATCTTGAAATTTTTAAAAAATCTTCAGTTACCTGTTTCTTTCTGTACATGAATTTGTCATTGATGCTGTAAAGAAGTATGTATGTGTGTATTTATTCTATGTGTTCAAGTATGTATGCATCTACACATGAACTATGTTTTTGCTATATAAAAATTACATACAAGCTTTTACACATGTGCTCATACATATGTGCTTGTACCCCTAAAGAGTGTATTCATAACCTCCTGAGGGAAGCCACAAGTCCCGATGCTGTAATGAAAAGGCAGAAATGATGTGTATGAGCCTGAGTTTGTCATACTCTCTCTTGTTTTCTCAGTTACCTGAAGTCACTGGAGCGTTTTCAAACCAAGGAAGCTTTATCATAGTCTTCGGGTGCTCTCAGTGTAGAGTTTTCTCTTCTGAGACTGATTTTCCTCCATCCTTTTCCTTTTCCTACTGTCTTCTGTTTGTCTTAATGCTCTCTTGTCTTTGACAAGATATTTCTCATCACACATTTCAGTTACCACCCCCCTCTCTCTCACTGTCTCACTCTTCTTCCTTCCTAATACCACTGGATCTTTTATTACCTCATTTAAAAATTCAACCAATTATAACAATATGAAAAGTTATGATACTTCCACTCTTACGATAATTCCCTCACTGAAACGGAGGAACTCTATTTGTAATTTTATTTATCTTTAATAAAGTGAAATTTACATTAAAAATTCAAATTGGCAAATATTTATTATATCTGAGGGGGTGAATATGGAACTTGCTGTTACTATTAAATGCCCAAGAGGCAAAGTTCTACCCTAAAATTGTTATGAGACGTCCCATACTTGTTTCCATAACCTAGTATTTTCCTCTAAATATTTTTCCAGGCTCACCAAGAAGTCTAGATCTGCCCCTGCTTTCTTCATAGTATTGTTTCCCCTTATCTTGTTCTCATTTCTTTGTGCTTTTTTTTTTGTTTGTTTGTTTTTGTTTTGTTTGGTTGTTGGGGATTTTGTTTGTTTGTTTGTTTTTGCTATATCATTATAACCAATTCGCTGCTCAGGTTTTCTTATGGCATACTCAGATAGAAGAAAATAATAAAGACAATGCCTCAATAAAGTTCTTATCAGTTTCTCAATAAAAGGGAATTCATTTGATAGCCTACTAATAAAAACAGAAAATGTAGAAAGTAAACACAGGTCTTATCTCACTTAGATATAAGATGCTGTGTGAGCTCAACAGTCTAATCGCCACCCTTCTCGGTGTGCAGAGAAGGGGATTGAAAATCAGACCATCTTCCTGCCTAGTACATGCAGGGTGTTAGAAAGCTTGTGGGCTCACATTTAACCTTGTGACATTTCTTAAGCCTGGTCAGTAATGCTTGCTGATGCTATCGTAGTCATCAAAGTGTAAACACCTGTGTCAGATATTGAAGTGGCATAAACTGGTATTTTTTTGGAATTTATTGTAATTATTATTCATGACTTTTGTAACTGAGTTCTATATTGCTTATTTGATATGAACCTACATCATAAAATCTTTGTTTTGCGTATCTTCAATTAAACAGAGGGGGGATATACTCTTCTTAGGATTCTGGCTTTAAGCTCTGGAAAGAAAAAAATTTATTCTATTCTTAGACCCTATAATATGAAAACAAATATTTAAAAATAAATGACATAGACCTTATGGTCAACCAAAAGTATTGTTTTCTAGGAGAATTATGAGGAGCAAATAGTTTAGGACAATTTACTGCATATGATTCATGAATAAATTCAGTCTTCAAAGTAGAAGGCGCCTTTCTTGCCCCGTTATTAGATGAAATAAACCCAGGGACAAAGAAAATCAAGAGGAAATCCTTTTGGCAATCTTGTCATGCAATTTCTGCAAAACATTCCCTGGAGCGCAGGATTGTTCAAAGCTTCACATGCTGAGACCCACTTGCTGTGAACACACACACACACACACACACACACACACACACACACACACACACACACACACAGAGTCTGCCTCTTACTGAGAGAATCTAGAAAGGAAAGGAAGTAGCTAAGGCTGCATGACCCCTGACCCCAGACTGGGCAGGTCACAGTCTTAGGGATCCATTGCACTGGTTGCTCATCGTCCATCCTGATTGGCAGAATAGATCTGCTTTACACAGGAATATCCCAGCTAACCTTGGCTGGGCTGGGGTGGTTCTGGGTTATGTTTGCTACATTCCCACGTTTCTCCGTTTCTGTGCTTCATTAATCCTAATTGTATTTCATGTAAACAAACAAACAAAAAACACAAGAACGCACAGTTCTTTATGACCGATAAAACACATACCAGCGATTTTACAAGAAATCTCTATGCTTACAAAATTTTCAAACATACTGAAAGGGAGCCAACATTCCCCACCTTCTGGGGTGTGACCCTCATTGCTGGAACAGGGACACGCGTTTGTTATTTAATGGAGCAAAGGTGTGGAGGACATGGACAGAGATTTAGGAGGGGGTGTAAGCCATTAAAAGAAGGAAGTTCTCATTGGTGAGTATGAGACTAAAATGCTTGGAATAACTATGTTAGACTTTAATTAGGATTCTTAATTATCAATAAGTATGAAAGGCAGAACTCTGAATGCTTGAGTTGAGTATTTTTTTTTTAATTCTGTTCTGTTTCCCTGAGAAAATGAGGAGGGAGCCTTGGGTCCCTTCAACTGAATACAGTAATAAAACACTCTCAGACATTTGTTGATGTTTGATTCCAGGAGTCAGCACGGTCACTTTTTAAATGCCGTGTGCTCAAATAGAAGACAGAGAAATTCCAAAGCAGCAGAATGAGTCTTCACATTTAACTTTCCATCAGGCTTCCATTCCTTTGGTTGAAATTATCCACACAGAATCAGGCTGTCATTCAGTTTCATGAAGGACTGTTTTAATTTGGTTAGAGAAAATGACTAATATCTTGATCATTTTTGTTCCTTAGGCTCAAAGCATTAAGATTAAACTACAAGTATAGCAAACGCAATGTTGATGTGTGAATTCTGCCTGACATATGCTATGCTGTGCATATTTAGTGATTTTTAAGAAATGGTGTATATATATATATATATTTTAAATAACAGATTTTGTGGAACCTCATTTATAGCCAAGCTTCCAGAATTTTAGGATGACATCAATATTTTGAACGCATCTTAGACAGCAAAGCGCAGGCAAAAGCCGAAAGCAAATAAAAAGTAACCCCTTTGGAAACACATTGCCGCTTTCGGAAATGGTTGCTAATATTCGTTTTCGTTTTTTACAGTAAATAAATTTTAACACAGTGTTGTTCATATAGGACATTCGTATACGAAGCACAGGAAATACTAATATAGTTGTTTATCGTCAAGCTTCCCCCTGACATTAACATCTTTTGTAACCATGGTGCATTTTTTCAAAAACCAGGAAGCTACCATTCGTAAACTATTACTAATTGCTAACTTTGTCAGTGTCCCCGTTACGGTTGAGTACCTGTAGCATAATTTCGTGTAGGAAGCCATATTGTGTTTGGTTCTGATGCCTTCCTCACTTTCTCTGGTTCTGTTGCAATTTCTGTGTCCTTCGTTGTTTTTAAGTAACTGTGACAGCTAGGAAGATAAAATCAGAAATGGTGTAGAGTGTCCTTGTCTTCTGATGGGACTACATGCACAGACAGACAGAGTGGTGGGTTTTGAGGAAAGTCATCATCAAGTAAGGTGGCTTCTTATTCTAGCTCCGAGACGATGACAAAGTCAGAGCAGAGGACATACCCTGTGAGGCTGACCCCACTGAAGTAAATGTCCGCCAATTTTTCTTACGTGGAGAGTAAAGCAATGCTCTTTCTCCATTCCTGTTCCTCAGGAAGGGACTTACTGCTCCAGGCCCACTCTAAGGAGAGACTCAGCAATCCCCACCATCTATAGGGCTGATTGTTGGCACAAGCCGTTTCTACTGGAAAGACCTTTTCCCGTGTTACATTGTAGATCACGATGAAACAATGTTCTCACAGGTAATCTAAGTTTCATTTCATGATTCTAGTGTTCTCGATAAAATTTTAACATGTACATCCACAAGGCTTTATTTGGGGATCTGATGTGAATATTCGAGAATAGAATAAACAGTTTCTGTTGTTTACAGAACTAGTGTTCATTCACTGACCACAGCAATAAAAAACAATCAGACCAACCCTTTCATTTCTACAGTAGAGAGTCTTTGGAGGAAGAAAACTATAATTCTTGTTAGATACATAAAATGATCAGTTTTCATACCAACAGATGAGACTGGGTATAAATACTTCTACATTTTATTAAAGATATGCATCCACTCATTAAAATGGAAATGTGATCTAAAAATAATATTTTCAATTGTAACTAAATGCAAATATATCATTCCTTCTTCCTTCCTTCCTTCCTTCCTTCCTTCCTTCCTTTCTTTCTTTCTTTCCTTCTCCTTTCTTTCTTTTGTATGCTGACTGGTGATGTCTAATGAATCCCACTTGCAACTATATTCCGTGTGTAGTGGACACATTCTCTGGAAGCCTCAGCTGCAAGGGACTTGAGTTGATGCTTTGGAAGGATAAATAGCCTGCTCATGGTGACCTTAGTGAGCATCAGGGGACATTGAGAGACAACAGTCTTGGCACAAATGCTATCCTCTATCCATTAAATGCATTATAAGTGAGTAACAGAAAATTTAAATCAATACAGATTTTTATGGGAAGCCAATACAAATAAAGGGTAATGTGTTCCAAGAGATGAGAATCCAAAGGGAGTTGCCTGTGTACATTATACAGAGTACATGTTGGAAATAGCATGGCTCCACTATCCTACAAGCAGAATATCTAAGCTTAGTCATATGACCTACATTGTTACTGTTACATAAATGATTTATACCTCAGGAAAAATTTACCACAATGAGACAATGGGTTAATGAATATTTTGCAGAAGAGAAAAATAACTAGTAAATATTAGAGTTATTAAATAAAAATCATTAATATAATATACAACTTAAGAAAATTATCCATGTAGTAATAATTTGTGTGCAATAATACTGATGGCATCAAATTAAAAGATCATCATTAAATAAAATATTTGGTATTAAGACATACAAAGTTTGATTTTTCTCCTTCAGTGAGTTCTGTATAGATGAGTCTGTCATTCTCAACAAGTAATCCTTCCCAGTTCATTAACGATTACTTTCCCCAAGTTCAATCTGGCAGGGCAGTGGAGCTCTTTGGCCAGTGACAAGAAGTGTCTCTTTACCCATCAGCCCCTGCGTCTTCATCTCACCCTAATGTCTCTCTTTACCAACCAACATCTACATTGTCATCTCATATCGTAAAGTCCCATGATGAAATAAAAGTAAACATTTCTATTCACTATGTTTTGTGAGGGGCAATGTCTCACTATACAGTCCATGATATCCTCAAAGTCATGAAAACCTACATACTTTAGGCTACTAAGTGCTCTCAAAATTATGAGCCACCATAGCCAGCGGAAATGCAACCTCATTATATGAAGTTTTAAGTTTTTGTTATTTGCAAACTTCATATACATATTCAGTCAAATGTGATCATATCTACCTCTCTGAACTTTTCTGTCCCCTATCGTGTAACCCTCTAAAATTATTGTCTACTTCACTACTTCACACACACACACACACACACACACACACACTCACACACACACAAATATATATATATATATATATATATATATATATATACATACACATACACGTACATGTAAATACACCACTAAGTCCAGTTAGTGCTATTATCATGTGGGTTGTGGAGCTATCTGTAGCAGAGTGGAAAATCTAGTAGTGAGAAAATCTTCCAAGAACACCATTCTCCAATACAAATTGTCAGTATCATCCCAATAAGGGATCAGACCTCGGCAAAGCTCTTTCCAGGTTTGCCTTATGCATGGCTAGAAGAACGGCTACTGGGAGTTCAGGGTGCCTCAGCTTTGACACGTGCTGACTACGCTGTGACTATTTAAAATTCTTTTCTTTGCTTCTGGCTCTCACATTGGTGGAGACATCACAGATTGCTGGTCTCTTGTAATTCCTACCTCAATGAAGAATCTTCTCTTTGCAATTTGCCCTCCATAGGAATATTTCTAATCTTCTGCTGGGCTCACTTTTATATGTAATTTGAACATGCCACCCTAATTACGGAGGTCCTTCCTAGAATGCAATGTTCTAGAGTTCTTCCTGGTCTGGACATGACTCATCTTTCAAAGCTACGGTGACCTCATGGATAAGAAACTATTGTTCTTTCTCCCCCAGTCTTCAGATTTTGACTTTTTCACCTTTCACCTACAGGGGACAATTTTGTCAAGTCACTTATCTCCCATGCTTCAGAGTAGTTTGAATAATCTGATTAAAAATAGCCAGTATGTGCCATTCATATTGCTTTACCTTCCTACATTTTCTTTCATTTCCACATAATTAGGATTTATTGGTTAGAGTTTTTTAATCTGTCCACTAACTCCCTGATATGTACTACAGGAAGCAATGTGTAGTAGATACCCATTGACTATTCGCTATATAGACACTGGGGATATATTTAAGAAATATTCTCAGTTAAACGACATTTTTATTATACAGAAAAATTTTGGAAAAAAAGAGAACAATCCTATTCAAAATCTGTTGATGGAATGAAACATTGAGGCTAAGAAGAAATTATAGATCAGATTCTAGAACTCTTTCATGAACATTATTTTAAATTTTTTATAAAGATGTGTATTATTTCAAGTTTGTTTTCTAGATCAATAATTTTTTAGCCATAAACTGAAAATCTAATTAAACACTTAATTTTTATAAATGTGTATTGTATGTTTTACAAATACATAAAGGAAGTATGAAGTCTCTGTTAAAATTCCAGGTTGGAATTTCACAATTAGGTAATGTTTCAAAGTGGATTATGGTAAATGTACCATGTTCACATCAGTGAAGTAAAGGACACCATTAAGGAGGCAAATTCAGTTGTGGATTGGCTTTGTTTCAGATGGGAAGAGAGCACGTCTCCCAGATAGCCTGTGTAGTTTTAATAGGCAGTGAAGCCTTAGGGACCCTAAAGATGAGAAACCGTAACTGTGTCCCCAGTGCCTCACTGATGGGAAAACATTCCTGTGTAAACCAACACTGCAGTCACTGATGACAGGAACTGTAGGACACAGACCAGCTAATGTCACTGTTCACCCTCTCTGCTTCCACAGTGCTCCCAAGGTTGGGAGTGGTTCCTATTTGCAATCCTTGAGTAGTTGGCTCACTTCCTGTCAAAAAAATCCAGCCTGGAGAGTTAATGAGATAATTATCTTTTGCTGTCAATAACTCTCTGTTTGTATTATAATTGTTCAATGGCCTTTAACATAACTATTAACAAAGTCAAAGACTAGTTGTGATGTTTTTAGTACCTTCCCAATATTTAAGACAGACAGGGAAGCAGGGATTTGAGAGGAATCCAGATACATTTTGCTTCATATTACAAGATCATGGCTAGGTAAAACAAGGCATTTCATCAGAAAGGGAAACAACCATGTTTCACAGGGGAGACAGAACCTGTAGAGACCACCATTGGTAGATAGGGATGGCCCCCGGTTGAGGGATAGGGCCACTCACTCATCTTTAAGTTTTTAACCCAGAAATGTTTCTGTGCCAAAGAAGAACAAAGACAAAAATGGAACAGAGACCGAAGGAAAGGCTATCAGGGGACTGCCCCACCTGGGGATGCATCCTGTCTGCTGACACCAAACCCCAACAAAAGGCAGAGGTGCTTACTGACAGGAACTGGTGTGGCTGTTCCTTGGGAGGTTCCGACAGCAACTGACCAATGCAGATGTGGAGGCTTGGAGCCAGCCATCAGAATGAGCTCAGGGACCTCAGTGTGGGAGCTGGTCGAAGGACTGGAGGAGCAGAGAGGGATTGCAACCCCACAGAAACAATAATGTTGGCTGGCTGGACTACCCAGTGCTCCCAGAGACTAAACCACCAACCAAGGACTGTACAGGGAGGGATCCATGGCTCTAGATACAGATGTAGGAGAGGATTGCCTTATCTGGCATCAGTGGGAGGGGACACCCTTTGTCCTGTGGAAGTTTGATGCCTCAGTATGGGGAATGCTGGAGCAGTGAGGCAGGAGATGCTGTGTGGATGGAGGAGCACCCTCATAGGGGCAAATGGGAGGGGGAAAAGGGCAGATATGGGATGGGGGTTTGTGGAGGAGTAGCCAGGAAGTGGGATATCATTTGAGGATTTGAGGTGTAAACAAATGGAATGATTAATTAAAAAAAACATTACTGTAATTATTTACTTGACACTATAAACATTTGTAAATTGCATACATCTCAGCAGGAGGAATCATTTAACCCTACCCACTCTAAAGTTTGTTCTTCCTCAGAGATGATATCCTAAAGAGTCATCCCTTCCCAAGTGCTAATCCCTAAAATGCACATTGTTTGCAACAGCAAATGGGATCAGAGTACACATCTATGCATTTGCCTTTATGTATAGAAGTAACCGTCAACAGTAATTACACAAAACAAAAAAAAAAGAGGAACAAGTTAATATCTTATAAAAAAAATCCTGTTTTGTAAAGAAAATAAACACTAGTTTAAATAACAGATTAACTACACATATTAAAATTAAGAACTATATTATTTGAAAAGAAATATATGCATTGTTAGGACAACCAACTTAATCTGCTGAGGTAGTAAATTAGAGGCATTTGGTTAAAACCAAAGAAAATGTCATGAAATGCAATATGCAGTGAAAATCGCAAACCATGAGAGTCAAACAACAACAAACAACAAACAAACAAACAAAAAAATCACCTAAGTGAAAAGCAAAGTGCTCAAAGCAAATTCAAGAAATGTTCATAGTTATCAGAAGCCCTAAGGGCAGAAGGGACCTCAGGTCTAGTGGAACTTTACCTGAAACAGGTACCATGTAGAAGTGAAGTCTTCAGGACAGATATGTATGTAGTAAATGTTTTGAAAATGCACTTTTGGGAGTGTTTCTAAGCCCCTTTCACTCCAAAATACCTGGAGGACATTTCTGTGCCTGCTCTAGCCCATTTTAGCCTCTGAATACATATAGATCCCTGATATTTTTATTAGCTAGCCTCAAGAATTCATACCTGGGCAGATTCTGATCTATTCCAACCCGAGTAGACTGCAACTACCCAGAGAAATATTCCCGTACTTGTCGTGGTTCGCTCTGGTCCATGTATGTTGTTGTCATGGCTGCCGTGGCTGCTTTCTCATAGTGATCTCCTGGTGAATCCTCCTGGTGTCCTATGTGGTTTCTCCATCCCTTCTTCTCCTAGTGGTTTTTCTCTGCTCTTGGGTCTCATTTGGAACCCTGTGACTGGAATAGGAAGACCCACTCTACCTCTTCTGCCCTTCTAATTGGCTGATCAGCTCTTTTAACCACTCAGAGGTGAGGATTTATTTTTTTTAACAACAGAGATCAAAGATGCTTGACTAGGCCATCTATCTACAGAGAAAACAAAATAAAGTCTAGTTTTAAACTGTAAATATACCAATGCCATTTTCAAAAGTAAAGAAAGTAACAAAATAAGCTACCTTATATCAAAAAGAAAGGAGGATAAAGGATGAAGGAAAATCGGAAATAATATGGAGAGTGAGAAGAGTTTGGAAGACAGGAAGAATAAAAGGAAGACTAAAACCAAAACATCGTTTTATCTCTTCAATGACTTAAAAACCAAGGGCTCTGCCTAACCATTGAAACTGTGTTTGAAATAGAAGTCATCATTTAGTTCTGTGATTACTAAAACCTGTTGTTAGCTTACGGGCAGTTCCGCTGAGATACCCTCGGGAATCAGCAATTGCCTGCCTCTTCCCAAGTCACCAGCCACGTGTGACAGGCAAGTGCGCACTCTCCCCTCCCCCTCCTCCCCTTCCTCTGCCCCTCCCCCTTTCTGCTCCTTCCCCTTTGCTCCCTCCTCCTTCCTTTCCCCTTCCCACCTCCTTCTCTCCCTCTCCCTCTTCCTCACTCTCTCCCTCTCCCTCTTTGTGTGGTCTCCTGTCTTCTTGTCTCTGTCTCTCTCCCAACATGGTCCTGACTGGTCTCTCTTGCCCCATTTCCTGTCCTTCCCTTTGCCTCATCCTCTTCTCTGCCCTCGTGGCTCTGCTCCTGTCTGTCTTCCTGTCTACATGTCTACTTGTCTCTGCCTCTACCCCTCCCCAAGTCTTCACTCCTCTCTCTTTTCCCAGATAAACACCCCTTATACGCTGCGTAGCATAATTACTCAAGGGCACACCTAGGCACGGTTCACCAGGTACCCCTTTGCTGCTGTGTTATATTTCACAGTACACGTATTTCTCACAATAAAAAATAAACATAAAGATAAAATATGAGTGTTATTGACGTGATTATATTCTTAGGTAATGACTGTGGTGCTTGGCTCTTACTCAATTAAAACATGTAAACAAATGTTTTGTTCTCACGGCTGTCTAATAATTCATGTTGTTTGGCAATGTCTTAAGTCTTTTGTTCTGTTTTATAAGTATTGGACACTGCTTCTTTAAGGTAACCTTTTTTTTTTTAATAAGAAAATGATTCATCTTTCTTTGCATCTATAAACTCAGTCATTTTTCCTCTCTGTCTGCCTCTGCCCACTTTTGTTTGGTTAGGAGCAACTTCACTTCAAACTTTCTGCTACAGGCTTCAGAGCAGAGTTTGAATCATTTTAATACAGTACGACATTGGCAAATCATCAACAGCAGTGGCAGTTATCCCGCACCCCTTGTGTGTGTGTGTGTGTGTGTGTGTGTGTGTGTGTGTGTGTACTTGCACACATGTGGGCACATGTCATCCTTTTGGTTAGTCTTTTCTGATCATGCTGGCAAAGAACTTGTAAACTGGTTTTCTTCACTGTTTGAAATCCATGGTTGCAAATTTCCATACATGTTTTCTGTCATCTCAAAGTCAACAGAGAATATTTTGCACTAATTTATCATCCTATACCACAGAGCAGGATAAAGTTTGAGCCACTCAATGTTTACATTATGGGCTTGATTCATAGGAACATGATCTTTTTGTATCAGCATGCTAATAGAAAGTGTCCATAGGACATAGCTACAGTATGCCATATTTTTGCCTTTTGCTTTAAAAAAAAAACTGTATTGGTGGTTTTATGGTTTAGATGGTCCATACGCATAGTGTTGAAATTCTACCTCATGTTCTTGTATATATGTTTTACCGAGAAAATGAATACTTTGGAAAAGCTACATTCACATATAAGTCATAAGAGTGCTAAAGGCAGTGTTGAAAAAATACCATCAGTGTCTTGCATGAGGCATCTTTAAAGAGAAATGGTCAAACATCAAGGTCAAAGTTGAGTGAAATTAGGAGCATATTAGGACCAGACTTCCAAATGCATCTAGCAGATTTCCAGCATGGCATAGTTCAACCTTCTCAAATTCAGTGATATCAAAGACTTTAGGGAGAAAAGTAAGCACAAAAGGTAAACATTCGTTAAATACCAAGCATAAAACTAATGTCTTCTGACTGTCCTGAGCACTTGAGTTTCTTACCATGTAGTTTCCATTCTGCCGTGTTAAAAAAACATCATTGTTATAGTCATGGGGGTGGAAAAGAATGGACAGTATCCAAACTTTCAGGTAACAGAGAAATTGTACATTGTTTGGGCAAAGCATAAGTTTTGCAAGTGATAACAAATTCATCAAGAAAGAGATGAAGCTGCCTACAGGTACCTATTAGCAGAAATAGACTCTAGTGTCAGCAATTTTACGTAACAACCGTGAAATAACTGGTGATCTGTACTCCAAATAAAGGCTTTGCCTTTTGCCAAAGAAAAGCATTTTGCTGTGGCGATCTTTGTTTCTTAAGTGTGTAAAGTCATATCCCAGTTATTGCTACTTGGATCACTTGCACCTCAATGCATCTCATGACATTTTTCAATAATCCAAATAACCGTAAGGTATTATAAGAATGTATGGGTGGAATCTCTCATTAGGCAAATGGAAACCATGAGTGGAGGTATAAAACCAAAGACCAAATTTTTAGAAAGATAATCGCAAAACACAAAAGAGATCATGATAAATCAAGAAGACAGTGGAGCAGACAAATAAGAAACACCAAAAGTTTCAGCACGAAGTTTTCAAATATCCTTAGATTTCTTGGATTATTATGCTAATGCCAACCTTCACACAGGCAAGGGAATGCATTCATCAAACTTAACAGCCTAAGTCTCTAAGGCCTTTTATTTCGCAACTTAAAGGACATATGTTCCTGACATCGCCCATACATCTCTCCTCAGTGGCTCTAGAAACACTGCTCCCTCCTTTTGCTGCTCCCACTGGTTAGGGGGCCATGTACTCCATTTTGTCTACCCACTCTGGAAACATCATCTTGTTCCTTCTGTTTCTACTTTGTTTCTATTCTCCCAACCAAGGCTGTTTCCAGTGACCTTGAGTTGGTCAAGAAATGATGTAATCAGAAGGTATTATATGGGAAAAGTTTTAAATAAAACAGCATTTTTAACATGTATATGTATATACATATACATATATATGTGTGTGTATATATAGATACACATATACATATATATATACACACATATACATATACATATACATATATCTATATAAAATAGCTTTTCACTTCTCTTGGTCTCTAGAACACAATTTCCTGCTACTTTCTTTTTGCCACTGCTCTGTGTGTGTGTGTGTGTGTGTGTGTGTGTGTGTGTGTGTGTGTGTGTGTTGCTGGTTTTGCTTTGTCTTTTAAATGCTTTTCATGGCAAACACCGAGGACTGTAAATGATTCAATGATGTCTCTTAATCTTTGATAAAATAACTGTTGCCTACAAATCCACTTGTGTTTGCAGTCCTTTTTAGGACCGAAGAAATATTCCCAGCCATATCATTGAAGCTACTCCTGGTTCCTTACTGCAAACACAATGGATGTTTAGCTACTCCTAGACACAAAGTGAATGTGAAAAATTATGAAATTCAGTTACATTCCCTAATCTACTGTTTCATAGGATTCCCCGGGTTGTGATTTTAAGGCTTGCCATCACCTGAGGACACTGCACAGGTTCCTTGAAACCTTTGGTAACATGTAACCCATGTTTGTTATTATGTGAACTTCCTCTTGTTTGGATAGTCCACCTAAAGAGGCCGGAAGCATAGTCCCTGCTGGGAGCTGCTCTCTACCTTTCCATCTTCCTCAGTGTTACAGCGCTCTCCCTGGGGGTGGGCTCTCTTCTTTACATTCTCTGGCAGTTTCACACTCCTGTGCAGGGTCTCCTTCTTAACGTTTTCTCACAGTTTCACATACAGTCCCCTGATGTTTTCCTGTGATTATTCTACACACATGCTCATGAGACATCAAGCATCCTGGATGAACATCCTTGAGAAAAGAGTGACAGGAGAAAGAATTAATATAATAATACTCATTTAACCTTTGAGGCAATACTTCCTAATCTATGTAGACTAGTGCCTTGTCAGATCTTCTCGATATGCATGTTCTATGCTTTACTGTGTCAGGATCTGGGAACACAGTTTCATTCCCTGTAAATACTCACTTGAATATCACCAGTGGTTGTATCTAAACTACATTCCTTCCATCCCATAGTTGTTCTCTAATTAAGGCCTCAAACATACATTTTGTTTTCTCTCTGCTTCTCAGCAATGTCACAGCACTGTTTTATTTTTAAAAGACAGGGAAATGGGCATTGAGTAATGTAAGTCTATTGATTTTTGAGGTCTATTTTTTTTTTAGAACAACATTCTTTCTAACCTTTGAGGGGAGAGATCAAAATAATGGATATTTGTACATTTGACTGTGACTTTGTATTGTTCAAGGGAAATTATTCTCAATACAAATTTCCAGCATTGATAAATTAGCTATGATTGCAATATTTATGATACAATATGGTACCAAAAATAGGATATTTTTATAGTGGTGTTGTCCTTAAACTTTTCCTAGTAATTATATTGAATCTGGACTTGTGTTCATGCATGTGCACATGTGTGCCTGTGTGCCTGTGTGTGTGTGTGTGTGTGTGTGTGTGTGTGTGTATTTATGCTTTTAATTTTCCCTTCATTACCTATTGGCTCAAGCTATGACTTCTAATACCTTTTTGATTATAAATGAATGCTAATGAGTATTTATGAATGTTCTAAATTCTAGATAAAATTTTAAACTTTTCACCTACATTATGTTACCTGTGGAGTTGTTCATTTGCTTTGCTGCGGTAGCAATTTTATTTTTAAATAATTAGTTTAAATAGTCAGGAAAATCATGGATCTCAGTTGTCTTTGATGATTTTCTTTTTTCTCTACTCCTGGCATATACCCACAAGATGCTCCAACATATAATAAGGACACGTGCTCCACTATGTTCATAGCAGCCTTATTTATAATAGCCAGAAGCTGGAAACAACCCAGATGCCCTTCAACAGAGGAATGGATACAGAAAATGTGGTACATCTGTACAATGGAGTACTACTGAGTTATGAAAACCAATGACTTCATGAAATTCATAGGCAAATGGATGGAACTAGAAAATATCATCCTGAGTGAGGTAACCCAAACAGAAAACAGCACACATGGTATGCACTCACTGAATATTAGCCCCAAAGTTCAGATTATCCAAGATACAACCCACAGACCACATGAAGCTCAAGAGGGAAAACAAAAATGTGGATGCTTCAGTCCTTCTTAGAAGGGGAAGTAAAAATATTTACAGGAGGAAATATAGAGACAAAGTTTGGAGCAGAGACTGAAGGAAAGGCCATCCAGAGACTGCCCCACCAAACTCAGACACTATTGCTGATGCTAAGAAGTGCAAGTTGGCAGGAGCCTGATATAGCTGTCTCCTGAGAGGTTCTGCCAGAGCCTGACAAATACAGAGACAGATGCTCACAGCAACCACTGAACTGAGAACACTGTCCCCAATGAAGGAGTTAGAGAAAGGACTGAAGGAGCTGAAGGGGTTTGCAACCCCATAAGAACTACAATACCAAACAACCAGAGTTCCCAGCAACTAAATCACCATCCAAGAAGTACACATAAACAAACCCATGCCTCCAGCTGCATATGTAGCAGAGGATGGCCTTGTTGAGCATCAATGGGAGAAGCCCTTGGTCCTGCCAAGGCTCGATGCCCCAGTGCAGGGTAATGTCAGGATGGGGAGGAAGGAAGGGGCAGTTGGTGGGTGGGGAAAACCCTCATAGAAGAAGGGGAAATGGAATAGGGGCTTTATGGATGGGAAACCCAGAAAGGGAATAACACTTGAAATGTAAAAAAAAAATCCATTAAGAAAAAAGATGTAAGGTTTCCAGAGAATATTCATGTGCTTGGGAATCTATGGACTGTTGTGTTAGAGAAATACAAGCACGATACTTTCTGTGAATGGGCATGCAAGGATGTTGGTTTAGCTTAGTGAAGGCTTTTTATTCCAGAGAGCCTACCCACAAAACCTCCAGACCGTTCCTTTGACTTAAGAGTAATTACAGTGTGTAGGTCGTCTGAGTGGCAGAATCTGGAAGATTGTCTGAAGAAATGGGAGAGAACAAAGGCATCCTAGGTCCGTTCTTCTTTTTCTCTCCCATGGATGCTCCTGGGGATGCATCTGATGGTGAACTTGCTCTTAGAAGTATATGATGTCATTGCGATTTGATGCTTTAGAGTTTACAGAATAACTGCAGATCTAAGAACATACATGAAACAGCTGTGGATCCAGAGCTCGGGCACATGGTACAAGAAGAATGGTAGCCTGTGTTTCCCATCAGCTCAAGAAGGGTTCATCCTTGAGTGTATATGGCTCAGCAGCACTAGCTCTGGAAGGCATTTGTTAGACATGACAGGTTGCCTGCATGCTTGCATTACAGTTGAAGGTTGCAGATGTCCTCTGTGGGGCAGGGCCACTGCGTTCACATTGATCAGAACTAAGGAGACTTGAGGTATGAAACATAGGAACAATCTCCATGTGTAGTGGAAAATTGGAGTCCTCGGAGGCAAACATTGCTGAGATCCTTTAAAGGGCCCATGATTGGAGGCCATCATGATACCTACTGTATGGCCAGGTATTAAGGACTAATGTCTGAAACCTAGAGCCATAATAAACAATGACTTCTTTTTTTAATTTTTTATCTCAGATATATAAAATAGAAAGGTTACTGACATAGCCATTCATACTTAACTCAGGTAGGACCAAACCTAGTGAATTCTGTGGAAAAACAAATTGCACTGATCCATAAATAATTTCCTATTAAAACTGTAGACATTTCATGGATCGCTGGCACCATTTTAAATGAATGAGTCTAATTCCCTTGCATTCCCGTAGAGCAGCTATGCTATTTAAGTTGCATTTTGAAACATTGGGTAGACATACTTAAGAAAGTGAATAGGTATTATGTTACATTAGGAATAAGTGATTTTGGGGTTTATGACTTAAATATTCAATCTTACCTTTTAAATTTTACTTCTATTTGTGACTGTCTAATTTAATCTTTGAAATTTTAATTTGTTCTATGTGAACCTGATGTGTTCCTTGTATTCTTATAGTATATATTTTAATACCATAGTACAGATTTGAGAAAACTTAGACTGATATTTTATACACAGATATTCAGAAAGTATAATTTTTCAAATAGGTCAAATATTATAATCATTACAACAGTCTTGGTGATAAGAAATATTTGCTACTACAAACTCTTGAAATATTTAGGAAATAATATTACTTCATAAAGGTCAACGAATCTCGGACTGGGGAGAGGACTCAACCATTAAGAATGCTTGGAATGCACTTGAAGGTTGGCTTTCAAATCCCAATGCTCAAGTGTCAAATCAGGCATCCCAAATGACCCTGTTACACCAAATCTGAACGAGGTAGCAACAGGAGGATCGCTGGAGTTATCTGGATTCCAGAATGACCCAGAAAAAGTGGAATTGCAGGTTTAAAGAGACATCCTATATAAAATGCTAGATGAGAATGATACAGTAAAGCACCTTTTATCATCTGCCTGCATATAGACTCAAGCACCGAGACACACATGTTTATACTCTCATAGACACATAAACGTATACACATAAATAAGCAAATAAATAATGTTTTAAAATCCTAACAAGTTTAAGGATCAATATTTCATACAAGGCAGGAAAACTATGAAACTTATTGCTTGATGTTGTCTATATCAAGAAAATAAATGTATTGACATCCTCTTGCCTATCTATTCAGTGACACAGAGAAGGGACATCATGATACAATGCAATGTCCAGGAAGCATGAATAGATAAGTGTGAAGACTAAGTCTCACATGTGAGTCCAACCTTAGGGAAACAGAGAAGATGGTTCATGAGTTCAAGTACCTTTCTGCACTGGTACTCATTCTCAGAAACAGTTGTGAATACTTGCCTGACAGAATACCAAGCCCCAGTATCCTTTAAGAATACCACATGTATAATATTTCAATCTTCTGCTGACATAGCTAAGGTACAGATCACTTCTTCTGCTCCATATTAAGGACATTTTTATTAGAATTTTTTGTGTAATACCACCACAGACAAATTGCGTGTTCTCTCCAGATTCCTCCTGGTGTTTAATTTGAAGAGCTTCAGGTGACTGGAATTAACAGGATTAAGCAAGGGAGATTATTTATCGACTTCCCAGAGTAGCAATTAAAAATACAGAATTTTGAAAAATAATGAAAGTCATAAGTTTTGGAAGTTGATCTTCATAGTGGTAAGTAAGGACATTAACACACTGCTACCAATTATTTGGGACAATTTTCCTGTGCCCAAGCTGACTATTCCAAAAGAGACATACCATATAAATAAGTTCTTTGCATAAAAGCTCCTGGAAGTTTAGATATTTGACAAGTTCTAGGCTCCTGAGCTAAGTAGCACTTTGAAACAACAGGTAACATAATTATATTTATAGCAAATAATACTAGTCTTGAATGTGTCTTCATATTGAAAACAGATACAGGCTGAGGGAATCTGTAAGCATTTCTTATCCTTTTGCTCATGAGCCTAGAATGGATGAGCTATTTATCTGGTCCCTCTATAAGCATTTCTGCAAAATGAAAATTAATTTAATCTTCAGCATGTTAGGAGAACTTTGTGATGAATGAAATTTATATTGAGAAATGTGCTGAGAAGTACTATCAAGTGTCAGGCACCTTGATAAAATTTATGCATAGATGATCTCTAGCAACTACGAGATAATGAGATATAGACTAAAGTTTAAAAAGAATAGCTTGTTCTAATGAGTACACAGAAGAAAATTTAACAAAGATAATCTGACTCTTAAAGCACTAAAAACAGAATTTTGCAACAGATTTGATTTGAAAGCCACACTAACACAACTAAAGCTTTAATTAGCAATCACAAACACAAAGCACATTCCCTCTTAGAAATGAGCAGCAGTTTAGGAATCAAGGGGATGAGTGCAGACGCCTGCCTCTCAAGAACAGCAGCTGCAGACTCAGCATTCATGGTGGACTGTCACATGACAGAGGCCTGAGAACTGTGGGAACCTAGCAACAGTATACAAACAGGATTCTTAGAGTAGAGAAATCGCCAACATGCCACTGAAAGGAGAATTTAATCAGGACAGACTATCAGTTCTTAAGTAGAAGGACAAACAGAAAACAAGCCAAACAAACAAACCTCACTGGGCCCAGCAGAAGATGTGACTTCTCATGTGTCCTTTGAAGGAAGGACTTGAAGGATTCAGTCCTTTGAAGGACTGAAGAGGACAGCAGAGCCTGAAGGAGGAGTTACTACAGGTATTGGCTCTGTCCTCTCACAGCTGAGTGCTTCCATGGCTGCTGGCTCTGTCCTTCTTCTCTGTCATTGTCCTCTCCGGCATTCCTGAGGAGGCATTTTTGTACATGAACAATTACTTCAAGAGGAAATTATTCATCCTTTGCAAAAGAATAAAAGGGAATGGCTAACCTTCGTCCAGGTACAAACTTAATCCTACCAGGCAACCTCCACAGTACTCTCCTTCAGGCCATTGACAGAATTGGGAGACTGAATACTTTCTCTAACTTCTGCGTCATAGAAACCCAAAGAGCAGAGAGAGCAAAGACAGAATATAATTTTTGGTATGAGGAGACAGGATTAGTTTCCTCATGTTAGTTTTTCCTTCATTTAAAATATCAGGACAACCATACATTGTGCATTTAACATTAATTATTGTAAATATTTGACATGTGTCATTAATATCAATTTAAAGATTTAAATTTAATAGAACCGTAAGAAAATATTTCTCTAAACCCTATGTCTGTCTCATTTAGTCAGAAGGAGCCAAACTGCTAACATTAGCTTGGTGTGTATTTCATGCATAGTGTTTCCATTATTTATGTCCCTGTTTTTTTGTTCTTTTCACTCCATAACTCTTTGATTTACATATACTTGTGAATGCCAGCACCACCAGCACACTTACTTCAGTTCTGACTTTCATCTAAAATCATTTTACTTTTAGCATTAAATACTTAGTTTATTTTTTTATGATTTCTCTACCACATCGTGAGAGATTACCACCAACAATCTCAAATTATTTTGTTAATGAGATCCGGTGAGAGATTTAAGGGCTCATTGTGGCTTATAATGTCTGCCGAAAACATGTGTTATAAACATAATACCACATGCAGAAAGTTGAGGAAATATGCTGATCTTAGGTAATTCCCAATGACCTGAGTGTCAAGGGTCAAGAGTAGATGTTACCAATACAATAATCTGAGAAGTTCTTACTGCAGGCCTACAGTCCTTATAAAATAATTAGTTAACCATCCTGTCATGTCATGATTTTTCATTATCCCGTGCCCTGAATGAACAACAAAAATGCTGCTCTTAAGCTTTGCTCTTCTTAACTTCCCAAACTGGGCTACAAATGAATCTGTGTTCAAGATTTGCTCAGCCCCTGACATTGTGTTCTAGCAGCAAAAATTGCACCAATAAAAGAAAAAAAACATTTTCTGAACCCATTCAATAACAAACAATTAAGGCCAATTGACAATTTATGTCTCTGGGGCAAAATAGGAGGTGACATTTGGATTCTGTCTGCCTGGACTGTCCATCTTTGATTTCATGCTTACAGTTTTAGCATTTACTCTTGATCAAGATGTTAGTAAATGAAAAATGATAAGAATGAATTCTTGTTCTTTCCCACAGCATAAATGGACATGAATTAAGATACACTTTAGTAGAAAGTTTAAAATGATCCCATTTTGGGCATGGTGGCTAACGGTTAGTTGAAAGGATACAAGTGGAAGATTAACCAGAACTAAAAGTGTATGAGAAAACTCATCTGGACCCATTATGTTTTAAGTGAATTTAAAATGTATTTCTTAAGAAGTTTGAACAGAGGACAGTACTATTTCTAGAGCCAAGTGCTTAAAACTATGAAAACCCCAGTGCCAGGAATTGGACACCCGGTTGTGTGTAATAATTAAAAAACCAAAACCAATGCACGCTATCGCGTGCTAGACACCGGCTTCTTCAGAGCTCCGAGGTAGCTGTCTTGGTCCCGAGGGCAGCTGTGAGTGCGCTGTCACCAGCCCGTGTCCCACTACCTTGGAGCTCAATCCTTGCCCAGTCTTCCAATCCCAAAGCCTGGCCAAATTCTGTTTCATCTATGTTCTTTCTTTTGGGCTACCTGAGTCGCCGCAGAAAGAAAACGCCAGACAATCTTAGTTTAGAATCAACGGCTAACATGATCAGTAGGCCTTGAATCTACTATCCTAAATTCACCATTCTGTGTTAGAAATCTTCTGGTGGCAGATCCTGGTGGATTCTGTCGCGCTAACAAACAGCCTCCAGCCTACATCCTGTCTGGTTCACTCCTGCATCCCAACCAAAATAGAGTTTCCTTTGTCCTGTGTTCCCTCTTTCTCCCCAGACCTGGAAAACCTGCCTCTTTCTTGTCCAGTGATTAGCTTCTTCTCATCTTTGTTATTTAATCAAGTTGGGGAAAATTCTGCTACCTCTCACCTTTTTTTCCAATGCAAAAAACTTTTCTCCCAAATATAAATTGAGCATTACTATTGCCATTTTGTAATTTATAAAATATAAAATATACCAAACATCCAGTCCATCATTTTTGTCAATTAAATAAAGCACTCTGTTATCTATCCTAACTTAAAAAGGCTTATAATTCCATATCTGTTACGTCCTGGTTTACCTTGTACACTAACTGAAACCATTCTCTCAAATCTATATCATCTTTCTGGAAATTAAACAGCTTGGGTTGGCTCTGAGACTGCAGCCAGTCTACAATCCTGCCAGAATTCCAAGAGCGACATAAGATTTACCTGAAAATCTAGGCAACCTAACACAGCTTCCAGAACTGGGACAAATTGTAGAGACGGTTGCCTACCTGTAAAGTCCCTTGTATCTCAACAAGGTTTAGCGTCAGTGTGACTGTTTGGTCCAGGAACATCTGACAGACCTTTGAAATGCAGAGTTTGAAATGCAGGGGTTGAGTACCATCTTTTGACAAGGATGATCAGTCAACTATTTCCCAAGTGTGTTCTTTTTCTGGTTAGTAACATGTCTATAGAGGAATAGACAATTTCTGCCCAGTGCCTACCTTGCCACAATGTACAACCTCACCTGGAGGTAGATACCAGTTTATTCTTAGAATCCACCAATGGGGAGCTGTTAGGAGCAGATATGTCTCCACAACCAATGATTAAATAACATGAAATGTCACATTCTGTGGATTTCTGACATTTTTGAAGACTATCTATTTAAAGTAATCTGGACTGTTGTCTGTTAACTACTCTCAGCTATTTCTAGTAACAATATCTTGAAAATACCCTAACAATGAACTCGGAGCCATGAATTTGCTATCTGGCCCTTAATTCATATGCTTAATCACCTAAGATTGTAATGGTAGTTAGAGGAGGACTAGGTCTAAGCTTTGTATTCTTAAAATGTTTGTAACAATAGAAGAGATGTATACCAGTGCAAACCTTAATTCTGTATCAAAATAAATTCTGTACCAATGTAAGAAATTATAACTTTGACGATTATAAAGATTTCTACCAAATGGGATTATGGCTACATGATCAGTTCTAGCTATGTTCTCCGTGTTAAAGGCTGACCATTTCTACATTCCGCCTAAAGACAACCTTGGAATAACCATTTCCAAACCCCAGAGCCCCTCTGACCAGGTCGTCCCCAAAGGCTCAGAAGAGAGAATAGTTTCTAAAACCAGGTCTCTAACAACACCGCACAGTGTAGTAGAAGGAAATAAAATGATTCTGAAAGTCACCTGGAAAGTTCATCTGTGTTGGCAGGCATTCTCAGCTCCTGAGGGAGGTAGTAGCATTCTCAGCTCCTGAGGGAGGTAGTAGCATTCTCAGCTCCCGAGGGAGGTGTGCATGCCTTCTGCAGGGGAAACTCATCCGCAGCCTAACCTAGAGGTGGCCCCTGCCTGTTAGAACAACTGCTGGAGCAAGAGTGTCACAAATATTAAGAAGCTGGTCGATCGCTTTCTGAGTCGAATTTTGGCCTACTCCACAGGAAGGAAACCAGGTCTTCTAAAATCAATCTGGTCTAATGTTCATGGCTGGGGATCTCCCAAACCTGGGATTGGGACATACTACTTTTCTTTTTCACACTGCTTTCAGACTGACTTCTAAATATTTGTGTTTCTACTCATAGATTAGTGTTATTCTCAATTTTGGATAGCAAACCGTTTTTTGTTTGTTTGTTTGTTTGTTTGTTTTTATACATGGTCAGATACTGAGAATAGATGACTGTTAGTTATTTATGCTGAACAACTATCTGTCCATCCTTTCTCCCATGTCAAGGAACACTGGGGGTAGCGCATAAAGAGAATATAAAGGCCTTTGGTGGAGAAGAGAGGAGATCTGCAAAACCCTATCTTCTGGATGTTACCTGACCACTGTATTCATGGTAGCACAGCAGCAATGGCTGCCGTCACAAGCTCTATCTGTCCTGTCAACATTCCAGCATGCAGGGAGAAGGACACAAGAGGCCTCACCCCTATATGAAGAGTTATTGGCCATTAATGGGGCAAAGGAGAGGCAGTGATTTTTAAACAGGGATATAATCACTTCTAAGTTGACCGTGATTCAGTAAATGGCCCCAGAGTCATGCATATGCAAGAAATCCTAATTAAGTTCTGTGCATCACAGAAAAGCACAAAATCGGGGGTATAAAGATAGAGTGGTGCATGCTGGGAATTAAAATATCCCAGAGTGAGAGTGAGAAAGTTAGGAAAGGAAAATAGAGGTGAACTTGATTGAAACATGCATGCATGAAATTGTATATAAATAATCAGTAAATAAACAAGTTGTCATCTCTGTCAAGGTGAAAGCATTTGAAATGAAAAAATATTAAGTTCAGAAAACTTTAATATCTCTCTATGATTATTTTTATTATTAAACACATTACATCTTCATGTTAAATAAATGGGAATTTATAAATAATAGTGAGGACTTACATTAATTGAGTTTCCTTATATCAAGTCCTCCTCATATTTATGAGATAAATTGTTATCAAGTCAGAACGCATCAGTCTCTACACCTCCTGTACTATTTTTGTCGTTAAAATCAGCTCAAGAGCCATCTGAATTTTTAGAATAAAAAAATAAAGAATATGTAGTTGAGGAGAACTTGAAGATAATATAATTTGACTTATTTTTAAGGTTCCAGATAATTTCCTTTATAAAAACTCTGGTTTTCAATCATTTCGCGCCAGCTGGAACTTCTCCATGTGCGTGGAGGTTGCTATCATTTAAATATGCACATTTAATTTGCAGGCACCTAAACTGATTAAATTTTTTCTCATATTGAGATGAAGTATGCTTTGCCTACATTCAATTTAATTCAATCTTCTGAAGTTATTCAGGATAAGCCTAATCTCACCAGTAAATGCTAGCTCATCCGATGTCACAGGCAGCTATCACAAATAGTTATCAAAGGCTGTTAAATTGTGTCTTTCGCAGCCTAAACTATCATTTTAGGATGTATCACTCTATCCATACACAACTCTTCTACTTATTTTCTAAAATCTGCTAAAATTAGTGCCTCAAAATAAAGGTCAGTGATAGTTAATCATTGACCAGTCAGTTTAGCATAAGATCACATCAAGCTATTACTGGATACTGTAACTAATATATTTTCCTATGCCAAACAATTCACTTTGGCAATTACATAATACTCTGTAGCATTACATTTAGAAAAATCATGTTTTTAAATGACGCTGAGAATGATCCTGTTTTCAAAACCAGTAGCATGCTATCTTCCATGTTTGACCTCAGCTGTGGGTGGAATTGATTTTTCCAGAATGTATGATGGAGACCGTATCCTGCTACATGGGACTGTGATTTAATTGGAAATCAGTTTTTGAAAAGACCCTTGAATGATGTCATATTAAATTATGTAGGACCTCTACCTAATGAAACTGGCATGTTTAGAGAAGTAAAAGTTCATCTTCATATGCACCCTACACACACTCATAAATAGAGACATGAGGTAGGTGATAGATAGATAGATAGATAGATAGATAGATAGATAGATAGATAGATAGGTGGATAGATAGATAGATAGGTGGATAGATAGATAGATAGATAGATAGATAGATAGATAGATAGATAGGTAGATAGATAGATAGATAGATAGATAGATAGATAGATAGATAGATAGATAGATAGGTTGGTAGATGATAGATAGATGGATAGATAGATAGATAGATGGATAGATAGATAGATAGATAGATAGATACAGAGAAAAAGACACTTTGGTAATTGACACAAAACTTAGACTAATGCTTCAGTGCCTCTACAGGCTACATGGTCCCTATTACTGCTGGTTAACACTAGAAGCCAAAATCCATAATTCAGATCTTTCTGTCATGATTTCACCAAGGACATTACCTATGTATGCCTTGATTTCAAACTTGTAACTTCCAAAACTTGGAAAAAAGCCTTTGTTGTTTTAAGATATTTAATTTGTGATATTATTCTATGAAATCCATAATATTCTTATAAATATTTTGTTCTGGGAAGTAAGATGCTACTCTCAATAAATCAACTATGAAACAAAATACAAATCAGACTGTAAAATATTTATTGCACTCGAAGATATTTGATTTCTTCAGGAGATTTTTTTTTTTACAGCAGAGATCAGTACAGAAAGCCACAATTAGTCAAAATACAGAGAACAACTTATCATAGGGTTCCTAAACCCAAGACGTATATCTACAATATAAACCTAGAGGAAACGTCATGGAAAGAGGAAATGGAAATATTCTAAAAGCCAGAGGACAATACCATCTGCTGTGGGGTAGTGTCTGCTCTATATGAAATGCAATCTCAACAATATAGTGAGATAAACAAGATTTGAAAAAAGATGACAACAGTTGACAGGCCAACTTGGATCCACTCTTCGAAAATTCCTTCCTTCATTAATCATTATTCTCACCTACATATACAAATCCACATAACTTCCTCTGTCCTTCCTTTTAGTGTTACTTTTATGTATAAATATATAGGGATGACTGTTTGGGATTGGATTATGTATGGACGTGGGCTCATTCCTTAGAGCAAATTGGATTTTTTCCAACTTTATTAAATTGGGTATTTTTTATTTACATTTCAAATGTTATTCCCTTTCCTGGTTTCCAGGGCAACATCCCCATAACCCCTCCACCTCCTCTTCTATATGGGTGTTCCCCTTCCCCCTCCCCAACCTCCCCCCATTACCGGACTCCCCCCAACTATCCAGTTCACTGGGGGTCCAGCCTTAGCAGGACCAAGGGCTTCCCCTTCCACTGATGCCCTTACTAGGCTATTCATTGCTACCTATGAGGTTGGAGCCCAGGGTCAGTCCATGTATAGTCTTTGTGTAGTGGCTTAGTCCCCGGAAGCTCTGGTTGGTTGGCATTGTTGTTCACATGGGTCTCAAGCCCCTTCAAGCTCTTTCAGTCCTTTCTCTGATTTCTTCAACGGGGGTCCCGTTCTCAGTTCACTGGTTTGCTGCTGGCATTCACCTATCTATTTGCTGTATTCTGGCTGTGTCTCTCAGGAGAGATCTACATCTGGTTCCTGTTGGCCTGAACTTCTTTGCTTCATCCATCTTATGTTGTTTGGTGGCTGTATATGTATGGGCCACATGTGGGGCAGGCTCTGAATGGGTGTTCCTTCAGCTTCTGTTCTAAACTTTGCCTCCCTATTCCCTCCCCAAGGGTATTCTTGTTCCCCTTTTAAACAAGGAGTGAAGCATTTGCATTTTGGTCATCTTTCTTGAGTTTTATGTGTTCTATGCATCTTGGATAATTCGAGCATTTGGGATAATATCCACTTGTCAATGAGTGCATACCATGTGTGTTTTTCTGTGATTGGGTTAGCTCACTCAGGATGATATTTTCCAGTTCCATCCCTTTGCCTGTGAATTTCATAAAGGCATTGTTTTTGATAGCTGAGTAGTATTCCATTGTGTAGATGTACCACATTTTCTGAATCCATTCCTCTGTTGAAGGGCATTTAGGATCTTTCTAGCTTCTGGCTATTATAAATAAGGCTGTTATGAACATGTGTCTTTGTTATATGTTGGAGCATCTTTTGGTTATATGCCCAAGAGAGGTATAGCTGGGTCCTCAGGTAGTGCAATGTCCAATTTTCTGAGTAACCTCCAGACTGATTTCCAGAATGGTTTTAACAGTCTGCAATCCCAGCAACAATGGAGGAGCATTCCTCTTTTTTAACATCCTCCCCAGCATCTGCTATTGCTAGAGTTTTTGATCTTAGTCATTTTGACTGATGTGAGGTGGAATCTCAGGGTTGTTTTGATTTGCATTTCCCTATGACTAAAGATGTTGAACATTTCTTTAGGTGCTTCTCAGCTGTTTGACATTCCTCAGGTGTGAATTGTTTGTTTAGCTCTGAATCCCATTTTTTAATAGGGTTATTTGTCTCCCTGCGGTCTAACTTCTTGAGTTCTTTGTATATTCTTGATATAAGCCCTCTATCAGTTGCAGGATTGGTAAAGATCTTTTCCCAATTTGTTGGTTGTCGTTTTGTCCCAACAACAGTGTCCTTTGCCTTACAGAAGGTTTGTAGCTTTATGAGATCCCATTTGTCAATTTTTGATCTTAGAGCATAAGTCATTGGTGTTTTGTTCAGGAAATTTTCTCCAGTACCCATGTGTTCGAGATTCTTCCCCACTTTTTCTTCTATTAGTTTGAGTGTATCTGGCTTGATGTGGAGGTCCTTGAACCACTTAGATTTAAGCTTTGTACAGGGATGAATCGATCTGCCTTCTTCTACATGCTGACCTCCAGTTGAACCAGCACCATTTGCTGAAAATGCTTTTTTCCATTGGATGGTTTTGGCTCCTTTGTCAAAAATCAAGTGGCCATAGGTGTGTGGGTTCATTTCTGGGTCTTCGATTCTAGTCCATTGGTCTATCTGTCTGTCTCTGTACCAATACCATGCAGTTTTTATCACTATTGCTCTGTAATACTGCTTGAGTTCAGGGATAGTGATTCCCTTGGAAGTCTTTTTATTGTTGAGGATAGTTTTAGCTATCCTGGGTTTTTTGTTAATCCAGATGAATTTGCAAATTGTTCTGTCTAACTCTATGGAGAACTAGATTGAAATTTTGATGGGAATTGCATTGAATCTGTAGATCAATTTTGGTAAAATGGCCATTTTTACTATATTAATCCTGCCAATCCATGAGAATGGGAGATCTTTCCATCTTCTGAGATCATCTACAATTTTTTCCTTCAGAGACTTGAAGTTCTTCTTATCATACAGATCTTTCACTTGCTTGGTGAAAGTCGCACCGAAGTACTTTATATTATTTGGATCTATTATGAAGGGTTTCGTTTCCCTAATTTCTTTCTCAGCTTGTTTCTCTTTTGTGTCGAGGAAGGCTACTGA
The DNA here is from genome assembly GCF_011064425.1 of Rattus rattus. NCBI lineage: Eukaryota > Metazoa > Chordata > Mammalia > Rodentia > Muridae > Rattus > Rattus rattus. Next base: position 10,147,084 of record NC_046156.1, read on the forward strand.
TTTATTTGAGTTAATTTTATACACAGCTGCTTTGCTGAAGGTGTTTATCAGGTTTAGTAGTTCTCTGGTTGAACTCTTGGGATCACTTACATATACTATCATATCATCTGCAAATCATGGTATTTTGACTTCTTCCTTTCCAATCTGTATCCCTTTGATCTCCTTTTGTTGTCCGATTGCTATGGCTAGGACATCGAGAACTATATTGAATAAGTAGGGAGAGAGTGGGCAGCCTTTTCTAGTCCCTGATTTTAGTGGTATTCCTTCAAGTTCCTCTCCATTTAGTCTAAAGATTGCTACTGGTTTGCTGTATATGACTTTTTACTATGTTTAGGTATGGGCCTTGAATTACTGTTCTTTCCAGGACTTTTATCATGAAGGGGTATTGAATATTTTCAAATATTTTCTCAGCATCTAATGAAATGATCATGTGGTTTATATTTTTCAGTTTATTTATATAGTAGTTTTTGTTGATGATTTTCCATATATTAAACCATCCCTGCATGCCTAGGATGAAGCCTACTTGATCATGATGGATGATTGTTTTGATGTGTTATGGGATTCGGTTTGCAAGAATTATATAGAGTATTTTTCTGTCAATATTCATAAGGGAAATTGGTCTGAAGTTCGCTTTCTTTGTTGGGTCTTTGTGTGGTTTAGGTATAAGAATAACTGTGGCTTCATAGAAGGAATTCTGTAGCACCCCCTCTGTTTCAATTATATGGAATAGTTTGGACAGTATTGGTATAAGGTCTTCTATGAAGGTCTGATAGAATTCTGCATTGAACCCATCTGCACCTGGGCTCCTTTTGGTTGGGAGACTTTTAATGATTGCTTCTATTTCTTTAGGAGTGATAGGGTTGTTTAAATGATTTACCTGTTTCTGATTTTACTTTGGTACCTGGTATTTGTCTAGGAAATTGTCCATTTCCTCCAAATTTTCAAGTTTTGTTGAATAAAGTATTTTGTAGTAGAATCTGAGGATTTTTTTTTAATTTCCTCTGATTCTGTTGTTATGTCTCCCTTTTCATTTCTGATTTTGTTAATTTGGACACACTCTCTCTGTCCTCTGGTTAGTCTGGCTAAGGGTTTATCTATCTTGTTGATTTTCTCAAAGAACCAACTTTTGGTTCTGTTGATTCTTTCTATGGTCCTTTTTGTTTTTACTTGGTTGATTTCAGCTCTGAGTTTGATTGTTTCCTGTCTTCTACTCCTCCTGGGTGTATTTGCTTCTTTTTGTTTTAGAGCTTTTAGGTGTGCTGTCAAGCTGCTGATATATGCTCTCTCCTGTTTCTTTCTACAGGCACTCAGAGCTATGAGTTTTCCTCTTAACACAGCTTTCATGGTGTACCGTAAGTTTGGGTATGTTGTACTGTCACTTTCATTAAATTCTAAGAGGTCTTTAATTTTTTTTCTTTATTTCTTTCTTGACCAGGATATCATTGAGTAGAGCATTATTCAACTTCGTTGTATATGTGGGCATTCTTTCATATTGTTATTGAAGACCAGCTTTAGCTTGTGGTGGTCTGAAAGGATGCATGAGATTATTTCTATCTTTCTGTATCTGTTGAGGCCTGTTTTTGTGCCCTATTATATGTTCAGTTTTGGAGAAAGTACCATGAGGTGGTGAGAAGAAGGTATATCCTTTCGTTTTAGGATAGAATATTCTATAAATATATATTAAGTCCATTTGGTTCATAACTTCTGTAAGTCTTTCTATGTCTCTGTTTCATCTTTGTTTCCATGATCTGTCCATTGATGAGGGTGGGGTGTTGAAATCTCCTACTATTATTGTGTGAGGCGCAATGTCTGCTTTGAGCTTTAGTAAGTTTTCTTTTTTGTATGTAGGTGCCCTTGTGTTTGGAGAGTAGATGTTTAGGTTAGAGAGTTCATCTTGGTGGATTTTTCCTTTGATGAAAATTAAGTGTGCTTCCTTATCTTTTTTGATGACTTTTGGTAGAAAATCGATTTTATTTGATAGTAGAATAGCTACTCCAGCTTGCTTCTTCAGACCATTTGCTTGGAAAGTTGTTTTCCAGACTTTCACTCTGAGGTAGTGTCTGTCTTTGTCTCTGAGTTGTGTTTCCTGTAGGCAGCAAAATGTTGGGTCCCCATTAGGTATCCAGTTTGTTAATCTGTGTCTTTTTATTGGAGAATCGAGTTCACTGATATTGAGAGATATTAAAGAATAGTGATTGTTGCTTCCTGTTATCTTTGTATTTGCAGGTGAGATTATGTTTGTGTGCTTGTTTTCTCTTTGTTTTATTGCAAAATTATTAGCTTCTTTCTCTTTCTAGGGTGTAGCTTGCCTTCTTGTGTTGAGCTTTACCATTTATTATCTTTTTTAGGACTGGATTTGTAGAATGATATTGTGTAAATTTGGTTTTGTCATGGAATATCTTGGTTCCTCCATCTATGTTAATTGAGAGTTTTGCAGGATACAGTAACCTGGGCTAGCATTTGTGTTCTCTTAAGGTCTGTATGACATCTGTCCAAGATCTGGCTTTCATTGTCTCTGGTGAGAAGTCTGGTGTAATTCTGGTAGGACTGCCTTTATATATTACTTTACCTTTTCCCTTACTGCTTTTAATATTCTTTCTTTGTTTTGTGCATTTGGTGTTTTGACTATTATGTTACTGGAGGAGTTTCTTTTCTGGTCCAATCTATTTGGAGTTCTGTAGGCTTCTTTTATGTTTATGGGCATCTCTTTCTTTAGATTAGAGAAGCTTTCTTTAATGATTTTGTTGAAGATATTTACTGGTCCTTTGAGTTGGGAGTCTTCACTTCCTTTTATACTTATTTCCTTAGGTTTGATCTTCTCATTGTGTCCTGAATTTCCTGTATGTTTTGCGCTAGTAGCTTTTTCCGTTTTACATTATCTTTGACAGTTGTGTTGATGATTTCTATGGAATCTTCTGCTCCTGTGATTCTTTTTTGTATCTCTTACATTCTGTTGGTGATTCTTGCATCTATTACTCCTGATTTCTTCCCTATGTTATCTATCTCCAGGGTTGTCTCCCTTGTGCTTTCTTTATTATTTCTATTTCCATTTTTAACTTCTGGATGGTGTTGTTCATTTCCTTCTGTTTTGTTTTTTTTTCTTTGTGTTTCCACTTTAAGGGATTCCAGTTGTTTACTTGTGTTGTCCTGTATTTCTTTAAGAGAGGTATTTTTGACCTTCTTAAAGTTCTCCACCATCATGATAAAATGTGATTTTAAATCTACATCTTGCTTTTCTAGTGTGTTTGGATAGTCAGTGTTTGCGTTGATAGGAGCATTGGGCTCTGATAATGACATGTAGTCTTGGTTTCTGTTGCTTGGGTTCCTGTGCTTGCCTCTATCCATCAGGTTGTCTCTGGTGTAACCTTCTTTTGGTATTTCTGACAGTGGCTTGCCTGTCCTATAGACCTGTGTGTCAGGATGCTGTAGACCTGTTTTCATGTTTTCTTTAAGCCAGTTATGGGAACAGAGTGTTCTGCTCTCGGGTGTGTAGTCATTCCTGTCCACTGGCTTTCTGTTGTCCCTTTGGGCAGGAACCAGAAGGGCCCGCCCCTAGTTCTCCTAGGTCCCTGTGTGCAGGGGGTCCAGATGGCACTAGGCATTTTCCTTTAGAGTCAGAAATATGGGCAGAGAGAAGTCTCCTCTGATTTCCTATGCATGTCTGCCACTCTGAAAGTCTAGCTCTCCCTCCCATGGGATTTCGGTGCAGGAAGCTGTTTGACCAAGTCCATTCAGATTCGGGCAATCTGGACTGAAAGGCTCCTGCAGCTTGACTGCTCCTATCTTCCTATGCCCAGACACACTGTACAGTTTCCTCTTGGGCTAGGGATGTGCACAAAGGTTGGCAGAAGTGGCGGTGTTTCCTGCCCTGAAGTCTTGGGATTGCCCAGGGGTTTGGGCTCTTCAGGAGATTTTTACTAATGTGAATGATAAAGATGCTCTCAGAAATAGAGGGCATACTCTAATATTTCTTTTAAAAATTCTTATTATAAAATAGTAATAATTGGTAGAATTTTACTTATATATTGCATAATAGAATGATGAATTTGCATGTATAGATTAGGATGTTTCTCAGTAAAATATTGAATTCTTCAATACATGGTAAAATATGAAATGATATAAAATATTGATCACTAGTCAAAAGATTAAGAAAATAGGTACTAGAATTTGGAGTGTTTTAGAGTACTTGTTGTTGTTGCAAAGGACCCAAGTTTGGTTCCAAGCCCCTATAGTGACACAAACTGTATGTAACCCAAATTCACAGGGGATCCAATGCTTTGTGTTCTCTGAGAACACACTTGCTGACTGTTTTTACTCATATACACACAAATAAGCACCAATTAAAAATTATGCATATTTTAAAAATAAGTAAAAACTAAAATTGAACAGTTGAGAACTGCTTAGCCTTGGTGAGGCTTCAGAGTGAGGGTGAGAGCAAGGGAAAGGGTTAAGGTGCAGGCAGGTGGGATCAGGAGAAGGAGTGGGAGGCAGAGAGGAGGAAAATAACAAAAACAAAGCAAAAGAAAGAAAAATTAAAGAAATAAGGGACATAGAGAAGAGGGAAGCAACAGAAGGAGAGGAGAAGAAGAAGGGAGAGTAGGGGAAGGCAGAGGAGAGGAGAGAAGGTTAAGGGATTGGAGAGGAGGAGTGAGGCATGTGAATCAAATAGTCCAAGAATCCCTTGAGGGGTAGCTCACAGTAGACATCTCTAGTGCTGGAGAGTGTCTGTGCATGCCCAGGCTCAGCTCCCTTCATGCTGAGATAATAAATGTCTGCTTATGTGCAAAGATGAATAGTCATTTGTTACAGTATTCCCTGAAAGCTCACAAGTGACCTGCTGTCTATCATTGCCCATTTGAAGTGTAATCAATAACTTTCACACATAGAGCTCCTTACATTATTCATCTACCAGCCCAGTGTCAGTGATTCCAGAGGCAGGGATCCTTACATGGCTGAATTCCTAAACCACTTTCTTCCAGGAGCGATTCAGAGGCTCAGGTTATCATCCAGACTCTATCATTCTCTCTAACTATGTAGAATAGCCAATCAGAAGAACAGGATAAACAATGAGAATCGGGTTTCAAATATGAAACAGTATTTTAGTGACTTTACCAAGAGGCGGTGAATGTGTATCCCTTCCCATACACCGAAAGGTGGAGCATTTCCAACTGATTCAAATCATATAACACCCTAAAAACAGATATTCAAAGATTTTTGATATATATTAAATATTTTACATATATATATACACACACATATATGTATATATATATATTTAAATGTCCTAGAAGATGCCATAAATGACAGAGGGTTTGTGATAATGTTTCCATTACAATTTTAATTGGAAGATGGTTTCTTGATTGATTATGTATTTACTTCTTCCCTCCCGCACAGTATCACAAACAATAGAAAGGCTTCATTCAAAGTCTTAGTATCTAACACACAGCTCCGATGATCAGCCTCTTATTTTGTTAAATGCCACGTTGAAGTGTTTCTTCGTCCTTGTCTTTAGAATCTTCTCTTCATTTGCCCTTTGATGGAGCAAGTGTACCTATATAGAGTGGCTGAGTCCATTGCGACTGGTGACATTGCTTTTCCTTTCCCTGGGTGTTTGCATCTTCCCTATGTTTGAGATTTCTGTGAATATTTCTATGAATACATTTTTTCCTCACTTGGGGCAGCTAGGTTAGCTTTTAAACCCAGCCACCTGAGCATTTGTCTTCCCTTATCTAGAGATCCTGTAAATGTCCTCCTTCCTTTTTCTTTTTTCTTTCCTGTTTTGCTCCTTGGCAGATTTCCAGGTAGCCTGTCTTCCAGCTCACTACCCTCTTCTGTATGATTTACTCTGGTTTGGGTGCTTCTTATTGTGAGTTCAGTTGACTCTTAACCATTTTAAGATCATTTTAAGCTGTCTCATTTTGCTTTCGGTCCTTTCACCTTATTAAAGTTTCCTTGTTAGGTATTCTCTGTTGGTCAAGTTCCTTACAACAGCTTTCTTAAACGTGTCAGAGAGCTCTTTACTATCTACCATTTGATCAGATTCTGGAATTTTTTTTTTAATGTCAGGTAAGGTCATGGCTTCCAGAATGTACTCTGATGGTTGTTGGTTTGCCACATGATCTGGGAATTGGTAGATGATGAAACTAGTTTCATCCCAATCTTCTTAATCTGTCTGCTTATAGTTTTTCTTCTCAAGTTCTAGGCAGATATCTGATTTTCTATGACCCTAAAGTCCCTGAGATACTATTATAGTGTTGAATGAATACTCCAGCCCATCTTGGAGCAGAATCTCCTTGATGGATAATTCCCAGATCATCAAGGCTCACAATGTGTCATACCTGAGCCCATACCCTGGAAAGTCTAGTTACAGCATTAAGGTAGGATCAACCTTCCTGCTTCCACGCTCTTCCAATCACTGATCTGAACTTGTGGACGATGCTTCCAGCATCAGGATACAGTAACTGAAATTAGATGTCTGATAGGGTGGTCAAGTGTGTCTTTACTTGACACAAGTGCTATCGCAGACTGTGGCCAGAGCCAAGCCTAGAGATAAGAGCATGAATTAGGATTCTCATGTATAGATTTCAGCAGTCTGATATTTTATTTCAAGGTAGAGAATGGAATTGAATAGCCTGGTATCTAAGAATTTCTATTAGTTCCCCCATATGTCACCCACACTGTTGCATATTTTTATTCATTTTTCTGGCACTCTGGTCTTATTTCCTGTCCCCATACCTGATCCTGTCCCCCTTTTCCCTCCCTTCCTGTTCTTCCACCCAAGTCTCTCCCTCCCTCTGCCTCCCTTGATTACGTTCTTCTCTTTTCTAAGTGGGATTGAAGCATCCGCACTTTGGCCTTTCTTCTTGTTAAGCTCCATGTGGTCGGTGAGTTGTATCATGGGTATTCTGAGCTTTTGGACTCATATCCACTCATCAGTGGGTACATGCCAGGTATGTCCTTTTGTGTCTGGGTTATCTCTCTCGGAAGATAGTTTTTATTTCCTTCCATTTGCCTGCAAAATTCATGATGTTCTGGTTTTTAATAGCTAAGTAGTATTCCATTGTGGAAAGGAACCACATTTCCTGTATCCTTCTTTGGTTGAGGGACATCTGGGTTGTAAGAGGTGAGGGGGAAGATGCATGGAGTCTAGGGCTCCTGGAGAAAGGACCAGAGAGGGGGACAACATTTGAAATGTAAATAAACTTCCAGTCTCCATCTGAACTTAGAGCTATAGCTGTCCCACGGCACTCCGGTCCCAAATCCTGCCCCAAAAGAGTTGGTCTTCCAGGAGTGCTTTGACTCCTAAGCCCACAGAGAGCTGATTTCCCAAGATAGTTCCCATTCCTAAGCTCACAAGTGAGTCCCCACTTTTGCTCTACTAACTGTCCAAAGAGGAACCTGCCAGGAGCAGATAGAGCACAGGAACTATGGAGCAGTCAGGAACAGGACCCTTCCACTCTCCATCTGCACCCAGAGCTAAGGCTTTCCCAAAGCCCTCTGGACCCACAACCTGCCCAGAGAGAGCTTGTGTCCCAGGAGTGCTCTCACTCCTAAGATCACAGGCTCACAGGCTCATAGGAGCAACAAGCTATAGTCCGCTACAGCAAGACCAACTAACATCAGAGATAACCAGATGTTGAGAGGCAAGTACAAGGACATAAGCAACAGAAACCAAGATTATTTGGCATCATCAGAACCCAGTCTCCCACCACAGCAAGTACTGGATACCCCTACACTCTGGAAAAGCAAGATTTGGATTTAAAATCTTATCTCATGTTGATGATAGAAGGCTTTAGAAAGAACATAAATAAATATCTTAAAGAAATACAGAATAACACAGGTAAACAAATAGAAGCACTTAAAGAGGAAACACAAGACTCCATTAAAGAGTCACAGTAAAACACACCCAAATGGGTGAAGGAATTGAACAAAACTCTCCAGGATATAAAAAATGGAAATAAAAACAATAAAAACATCACAGAAACAACCCTGGAGATAGAAAACCTAGGAAAAAAAGATCAGGAGTCATAGATGCAAGCATCACCAACAGAATACAAAAGATAGAAGAGAGAATCTCAGGTGCAGAAGACGCCATAGCAAGCATCGATGCACTAGTCAAAATAACTGCAAAATGCAAAAAGCTCCTAACCCAAAACATCCAGGAAATCCAGGAAACAATGAGAAGACCAAACCTATGATAATAGGTATCAGAGAGAGGGAAGATTCCCAACTTAAAGGGCCAGTAAATACGTTCAACAAAATTATAGGAGAAAACTTCCCTAACTTAAAAAAACAGATGCCCATGAACATACAAGAAGCCTACAGAACTCTAAATAGATTGGACCAGAAAAATTTCCTCCAATCACATAATAGTCAAAACACCAAATGCACAAAACAAAGAAATAATATTTTAAAAAGTAAAGGAAAAATGTCAAGGAACTCATAAAGGCTGACCTAACGGAATTACACCGGACTTCTCAATAGAGGCTATGAAAGCTACAAGATCCTAGGCAGATGCCACACAGAGACAAAGAGAAAACAAATGCCAGCCCATGCTACTACATCCAGCAAAACTCTCAATTACCATAAATGGATAAACCAAGGTATTGCATGAGAAAACAAAATTTATGCAATAATTTTCCACAAATCTAGCCCTACAGAGGATAATATATGGAAAACCTCAGCACAAGGAGGGAAATGATAGAAAAAGAAAAAAAAATAGCAAGTGCAAAAGAAGATAGCTACACAAACATAATTCCACCTCTAACAACAAAAATAACAGGAAGCAGCAATCACTTTTCCCTAATATCTCTTAACATCAATGGACTTAATTCCCCAATAAAAAATATAGACTAAGAGACTGGATACATAAACAGAACCCAGCATTTTGCCACATATAGGAAATGTACCTCAGTGACAAAGACAGACACTACCTCAGAGTAAAAGGCTGGAAAACAATTTTCCAAGCAAATAGTTCCAAGAAACAAGCTGGAGTAACCCTCTAATATCTAATAAAATCAACTTTCAACCAAACGTTATCAAAAAAGATAAAGAAGGATGCTTCATACTCATTAAAGAAAAAAGTCTGCCAAGATAAACTCTCTATTCTGAACATCTACGGTGCAAATGCACCCACATTCATAAAAGAAACTTTATCAAAGCTCAAAGCATACATTGCACCACATACAATAATAGTGGAAGACTTCAATTCCCCACTCTCATCAATGGACAGATCATGGAAACAGAAACTAAACAGACACACAGTGAATCTAACAGAAGTTATGAAACAAATGAATTTAACAGATATCTATAGAACATTTCATTCTGAAACAAAAGAATATACCTTCTTCTCAGCACCTCGTGGTACCTTCTCCAAAATTGACCAATGATCAGTCTCGACCAATAGAAGAAGATTAAACAATTCCATGCCTCTTATCAGATCACTATGGACTAACTCTGACCTTCAATAACAATAAACAGAAAGCCACATACACATGGAAGCTGAACAATGGTCTACTCAATAACTTGATTAAGGAAGAAATAAAGGAAAGACTCTGTAGAATTTAAAGAAAATGAAGGCACAGCATAACCAAACTTAAGGGACACAATGAAAGCAATGCTAAGAGGAAAACTCATATCTCTGAATGCCTCTAAATGAAACTGGAGAGAGCAGACACTAGCAACTTAACAGCACGACTAAAATCTCAAGAACAGAAAGAAATAAACACAAGAGGAGTAGAAGGCAGGAAATAATCAAACTCAGAGCTGAAATCAGCCAAATAGAAACAAAAAGGACCATACAAAGAATCAACAAAACCAGGAGCTGGTTCTCTGAGAAAATCAACAAGAGAGATAAACCTTTAGCCAAACCAACCAGAGGGCACAGGGACAGTATCCAAATTAACAACATCAGAAATGAAAAGGGAGACATAACAAAAAAATACAGAAATTAAAAAGTTATAAGATGCTACTATAAAGTCCTACAGTTAACAACACTGAAAAAACTGGATGAAATGGACAATTTTCTAGACAGATACCAGGTACCAAAGTTAAATCAGATAAACTATCTAAATAGTTGCATAACCTCTAAAGAAATAGAAGCAGTCATTAAAAGTCTCCCAACCTAAAAAAGTTCAGGACCAGATGGGTTTAGTGCAGAATTCTCTAATACTTTCATAGAAGACCTAATACCAAAACTCTTCAAACTATTCTACAAAATAAAAACAGAAGGAGCATTACACAATTCCTTTGAAGCCACAATTATGCTTATACTTAAACCACACAAAGACCTTACAAAGAAAGAGAACTTAGGAGCATTTTCCCTCATGAATATCATTGCAAAAGTACTCAATAAAATTCTCACATATCCAAGAACATATCAAAACAATAATTTACTATGATCAAGTAGGCTTCATCCCAGGAATGCAGAGATGAAAATCCATCAAAGTAATCCACTATATAAACAAACTCAAAGAAAAAAGCACATAATCATATCATTAGATGCCTAGAAAGCATTTGAAAATATTCAACACACCTTCCTGAAAAAAGATTTAGAAAGACCAGGAATTCAAGGCCCATACCTAAACATAGAAAAAGCAATATATATAAAACCAGTAGCCAACATCAAACTAAATGGAGAGAAATTTGAATCAATCCCACTAAAACCAGGGAGCAGACAAGGCTGCCCCTCTCTCCCTAGTTATTCAATATAGCACTCGAAGTCCTAGCCAGAACAATCAGACAACAAAAGGAGGTCAAAGAGATACAATTGGAAAGGAAGAAGTCAAAATATCACTATTTGCAGATGATATTATAGTATACTTAAGTGACCCCAAAAGTTCCACCAGAGAACTCCTACAGCTGATAAACAACTTCAGCAAAGTGGCTGGGTATAAAATTAACTCAAACACATCAGTAACCTTCCTCTACTCAAAGGATAAACAAGCTGAGAAAGAAACTACTGAAATGTAAATAAAATATGCCTCCTCTAGGAGTTAAGGTAGAATTTGAATCCATTTATGTGTCAGGCTAGGTTTCCAGTACTAGATATGATCTTCTTCTTGTTGAGCATGGTTTCCATCCAATTCTAGATCTTCTAACTTCCCTCCGCTTATGTGTGCCTTCACCATGCCATGGTGACTGTTGTGGTTCATGGACTTCATAGCTGTGTAGGACTGAAGATTGATTTCCTTGTTTGGCAACTTGCAAGGGGCCTTCTGTTGCAGGTTCACATTGTGAACCCCAAGATTGTGAACTGGAAATCCTTGGATTTTCTTTTTGTTTGTTTGTTTGTTTGTTTTGTTTTTGTGATCTGGTTCAGCCCTAGCACATACCTTTAACCAAAATCCTTACCTTTAACGAAAACAAGTATTTGTAGTGTAGCTTGGTCCTAGCACATACCTTTAACCCAAGAGCTTTCAGTAAACAAGAGCTAAATAAAGTCTACATAGGTCAAGAGGTTGAGCAAGCAACCAGGTGAACATAAGAATCCCGGGAAAGACAAAGGAGAGAGTCTGGGTTGAAGGTTATTTAAGACAGCAAGGAGAAGGAGAAAGAGCTTTTTCCTTCTGGTAGATCAGTGGACAAGGAAGGTCAACTGAGTGTTTTCTCTGCTTCTCTGAGCTAACAGGCTTCTACCACAGTATGTCGCTCCTTTGGTAGACTGAACATTTTGAATTTTGTTTTTAAGACAATGTCTTTGTTTTATCTTGAAAGCAAGTCCTCCGTGTTGGATCAGGGAGGCATTCACGTCAGTTTCACCTCAGGGACCTCCCGGATGTGAGTCTGAAATACGTAGTGTCTTCAAACAGGGACTCCCGCTTCTCCTCTGGGGAGGAACCAAAGTGCTGGTCACCATGTCTCACTTGTGCCCTGGTCTGAGTGACAAGTCTAACTCTGGGATGTGGTGCCTCTTAGCTCAACCTCTTTATCTCCAGTGTAGGTACTGTAGTAATAGTAGGAAGACAATCCCCACAGAGGCTCATGGCCGTCACCTTGCTCTGCTTCTCCAGACAGTTTGTTTTTTAACTGAATGTGGTATAAATCAGGCCTCCTTAAGAAAAGACAAATTAATGTAAGTCAAGAAAGAATTTACACAGTTCCAAAGTTTACTAGACTTAGAGGGTTCTAGGAGTTTGGGGGAAGACATTAAACTGCCAACAACAATCTCAATTGACCCCAAATCAAAGTGGACATTGAGAGAAATCCCCACAGCTAAGTCTCACTGTTCATGAATATACATGATATAGGCTGATTTTTTAAAAGTTAGTGATGGCTTCTCTTCTCTCTTTCTTTTAAAAACATATCTAATTGTTGTTGGTAAAGAATGTGGTCATGTTGAATGAATTTAGGTGCACAGAACCCAGTCCCAGAAGTAGTAGACACACAGCAAAGAAATGGTGCCGAATCCCGTGACTCGTGGTTTTAGGTTCCAAGGTAGCATGAAATATTAACACTCCTCTCCAGGCCCTTCCCGATCTTCCTTCTACTGCACTTTGCTCCTCAGGTGCTAAGCATCCTTTAGCTTCACATTCTGAATTAAAGTAATCCATGTTATCTTGGCATTTCACTTTTCCCTCACATAATATTTTCGGCATAAAATATTCCTTCTCTTTGCTCCTTTCGTTCCCTAGTAAGCACCCAATCATTCCTCAAGTTCCACTGTCAGTATTTTCGGAGGTTTTTACTTTTCAGTGAATTACTGCATACTTAAGTAACATGATTACATGTTTTCATTGAACATATTTCTTTACATTAAAAAAATCTTTAAATGTGTAAACACTTGGTGAATTATTCAGCTTCCATTTCCCTTACGACATTTTCATCTCCATAAGAAACCAAGCACATTTGTTGTTATTTGCTCTCTGCCCAGCAACAGTCTTCATTATTTTAACTCGAACTGATTTAATATTTATTTAACCATACAGTAAGTAGTAATAATGGAAAATTATTTTGGTCATTTCCTTAAATTTGCTGTTATGCTACTTTGATCTTTCTAAAAGAGACCATTAACTTATTATAGCATGATTTCTGTAAAAATATTGACTTAAAAATCAGCATCAATTATATTAAAAATAAAGCTACTGTACATTGTTAGGTATTTTTGACAAGTCAAACAGTTCATACTGTATTGTCACAGTGTAAATTGTCTCTCCTGATTGCTAAAACATAAAGACTAATACAAGTGGTTTTTATTCAAGGAATTGAAATTTAATTTGTACATTTCTGGGGTAGAATTTCAATGAACATCCTATACAGATAAATACAGAATTAAGTGGACTCAAGTCCTATTTTCTTTTTCTGCTACCATTAGGAATTGATTGGCAAAAGCCTATTTTCTTCCAAAAGCATTATTTCAATCTACCTGTTTTTATGAACAGCTTTTGTTCACAAGACACCAATATATTTAAAAACAGTTTCAGTCATGAAAGAGTGATACTGAGATTTAATTAAGGCAATCAGTATTAGGAAGAGACAGCGTTGTTGGCCTTCCGTTTGTTTCAGGCTTCTGCACCAAAGAGTGTTTTTTTTTTTGTTGTTTTGTTTTTTTGGTTTTTTTGTTTTTCTCTTTTTTTTTTGAACAATTTGTTTATCTCTTCCTCCAGATTCTCTGAGCTCTCTGGGTTCTCTAGTTAGGTTAAAGGAAGAGCATGCACAGACATTTGTATCTCAGGCCCCACAGAAAGGTCTTCACTGTATTATTTTTTTTATGTGAAAATGGCAGCCTTTGCAACTGAACAATGTCTATTTTCCATGAAACTGTCTGCAGACATAATCCATTATGTCTTTTCAGTGTCTCTAACATAAGAAACCACATGTTAAATCTCTGCTCGGTTCAGAGCCAAAAAAGAAAAAAAAAAAGGAAAGAAAAGAAAAGGAAAGAAAAACACAGGTTTGTTTCCTTGGGAAAACCTCATTTTCCTTTCTTCCTTCCCTGGCAAAAGGAACAGACATAAATTCAGAGTTTATCTGTACTGATTGACTCGTCACTGGTGCCTGATAATAGCACATCTTCTGCTCCTTTCAAGCGCTTTTCTTTTTGGTGGGGTCTGATAGGAAAGCTCTAGAGTAGCTCTCAACCGTGCAAGGTGATTCAGATATTGTTAAAGTGCACAAACCAAACAAAACGAAAACAACTGCTATGTGCAAATACCACATAACCAAATAGAAATGACAATTACTGAGTCCTACAATTCAACGCACAATGTGCTGAATTTGAGAAAAGTTTTTCTCTTTCTGTTTTTTCATGTAAAATAGTTGTTTTACTTCATTTATTTATTCTTTATTTTTGGCAGTTCAAGACAAGGTTTTTCTGTGTTGCCCTGGCTCTCCTGGAACTTTCTGTGTAGACCAGGCTGTCCTTGAACTCACAAAGGTCAGCGTGCTCATTTTTGTATTATCACAACAAAGTCACGATGGATTCACTTAGAAATCATCGTGGATGAATTCATATATTTTAAAATTGTATTTCTAGGAGCTGTGAGGTACAGCTTAATACAACAGATGCTAATTGTTAAGAAGAAAGTTGATAGCAAAACTAAAGAGACTAAAGTTAATAAACCATATTAAGTTGGATAAGAGTAACTAAACGCCCCAGTGGAAAGCACGTGTGTGTCTTCATGGCTAACGAGCACAGCCTTATAAATGACTGGATATTTGGCAGGAAGGGACTTTTCTACAGAACATCCTCAACTTTACTCACATATAAGGAGACAAAAAAAATAACATAGTCCTCTTATAAGTCTTTTATTGCTATTGTGATGATTAAACCTTTGTCATTTGTAGCTAAATAAGAAACTCTGGAATATATAACATAAAAATCAACAAATCTAAAAATCATGCACGAGCATATTTGGGCTCAACTAAAATTGAAGTACAAGATTTTAAAATATTAGATCACCTTTTTTTTATTACTGGTCACGATATTGAGAAATATATTTAAATATAATGCTTCTGTAGCTGTTTGTGATGCTCTCCTTGAGCGAATATCGGTATTATTTTGCTTTAAATATATTTTCTGAATAAAATGATTGCTTCATCACTTTGTAAAACATACCAAATAATTTTTCAGGTTAATATAATCACATACTATAAACAGTATATTACTCAGATATTATGTGAAAAAAAACTGAGCAAAACAAATCAAAGGATTGGGAAGCAAAAGAGAGATACCTAACACAGAATCAGTACGAACTATGTAAGTTTTCAGTGGAATTAGCCGATGAAATATTTTACAGTGAATGACGATTTCATTAGTAAGTCTTAAAATCAGGATTCGATTTATTTATGATGTAAGGAATATTAATATTACTTTGTGCTTGGTGAGTCCATGTAATTGTATTTTGTGAAAAATAGGCCCAATTAATTTGAGAAGCCACATTTTATATTGGGTTGTTTTTGAAAATACTATTTAAGTTAGCATATAGTCACTAATCATAACACTGAGTTTCAGGCAGAGATTTGCAAGCTACCACATGGTTTACTGTGAAAAGAGCCCCACCCATCCTGTTAAGTCTCTTTTGTTTCATTAAACAGTGAAGCTTCTACTTTCATGATATATATATATATGAATATATATACATATATTCACATTAAATTTATTATTATTAAATCAATAATCACAAAAAGAGAGAAAATGAAATATTTGTTTTTATGAGACTGACATGATTCACTTAGCATGATTGTTTTAATTTGCTTACATTTTCTTGAAAATGACATAAGTTAAATCTGTATACATACCATATCTGTCTCTACCATTCCTCAATGGAAAGCACTAAGGTTGGTTCCATGATGAGCTCTCGTGAAATTGATGTGCACATGTCTCTGATGAGCCCTGGACTCATACAATCACTATTAATGTGCACTCACTCTTTCTGTACCTGTTGGATCTGTAGTGATTCCCCACCCTTCATTTCTGACATTGATTATTTGTGGAGATTATTTCTTTGTTGTTTTTAGCCTTGCTTCAAGCCATTCAATTGTATTGATGGACCTCATAAGAAACAGGCTTCTGTTTTGTTCAGTTTCCATTAGTCTATGTGCTCATCTTTATCAATATTTCCTTTGCTGCCATGGTTACCTGCTCCTCTTTATGTAGGTTCTTAATGTAGGTGGTAAAGCCATTGCCTTGAAGCATTCCTTAAATTTATTCATTTACTACATATGAATGTCTCTTTCTGGAATATTTAACTATGTGCCAAATGTTTTTAGATTTTATTTTGTTTCCATTAAGTTTCCATTAAGAGTTCCAGTATTACAATTAGATTGGTTTTAGTTATGTTGTTTGATTGTCTTTCTGCTTTTAAAGATTCAATTTATCATAATTAAATATTTTATGAAACAGTAAACCATTTGATTTTTTAGGCCAAAGTTCAATGGACAATGTTTTATGGCCTGCATAGAGCACAAACACATCCGCACTTAGAAAACATGTTGAGTGATGAGTAGTAGAAATGTCAGCAGGTTCTTATTTAGTGATGATTGATGGTATGCTGATGATCTGCAATGTTTTGGTAATTTTCTGCTCAGTTATATTTTCAATTTCGGAGAAAGAATTATTGTATGTTCAAAATAGTACTTGTGGATTTGGACATTTCTAGTGAAATGTGACTTTTAAATATTTTAGAGTTAGGAGTGCTGTGTCTTCTGGGTATGTAGCATATGAATCATTCTATAAAGTTCTTCTGTTTCTGATAGCTCCTTGTACTGTGGGTTTTATGTTTAACAACATTACAATATCTATTCCAGAATGTTTATGTAAATATTTGTATGTTTTGTCCACTAATACCTCCCAGACTAGATATTCCATAAATGCACAGTAAAGTCTAAGTAATATCAATAGTCTAAATGATCACTGTTTGACAAGCTGTAGCATATTTTATTCTTTTTAATACCTGGATATCTAGATGACAGTTTGACATGTTTGAATTACTAAAACTTAATTCAAAAGTCAGAGGAATGGTAGTGATGGGGAATCAACAAAAGTCAAATTTGTACATGTGATCAGAGCTATGAGTCATAGAATTTATTTAGTAATCAAGACATTATTGATGGCTTAAATGTCATTTATTTTGTGGAAAAAGACCTGGAGGTTCAATAAAGCATACATTTGAATAAGTTATTGAGGGTGTTTCCAGTGACAATTCGTTGAATGGTTCTGTGACCTAATGAATACATCAATTGCCTCATAGATTTAAATTATTGTAGAATTCTTGGGCAGTGGTTAAAGACTGAAGGGAGGACCAGTTGAGGATACAAGTCACTGGAAGCAGGACTTTACAGTTATATTTTCTCCAGCACTTTTGTAAGTTTCCTTTTTCTTCCTGTCAGTGAAACATCACTTTCTTCTTCCACAATGCGTTAGCCAAGACTACAAAAGGCCAATGGACTAAAATCCATTTAAACAATGAAACACAGTAGATACTTGAATGCGCATCTTGTTTCTGCTATGGCTGTTGTCTTAGCTAGGGTTTTACTTCTGTGAATAGACACCATGATCAAGACAAGTCGTATAAAAGACAACATTTAATTGTGGCTGGCTAACAGTTTCAGAGGCTCAGTCCGTTATCATCAAGGAAGGAACATGGCAGCATCCAGGCAGGTATAGTCCAGGAGGAGCTGAGAGTTCTACGACTTCATCTGAAGGCTGCTAGTGGAAGACTGACTTCCAGATAGCTAGGGTGAAAGTCTTAAGGACATACCTGCAGTGGCGCACCTACTCCAACAAGGCTACACTTTCTAATCCTGCCACTCCCTCGGCCAAGCATGTACAAACCATCATAGGTGCTGTCAGGGATGTGGAGGAACCAGCATGCATAGATGTTAGTGGTATACAGGGTCAATGTTTGTCGTATATTGGGTTTTTTTTTTTTTGAAGAACAATAGCAGAAATTCTAGTTAGTACCTTGCTTTATATTAGTTCACTGCACTTCAGTCTGACGAAATGCAACAGGATAAAGGCAGACAGGCATTTGCTGGTTCCTCTTGGAGGCTTTATTGACAATCAGCTGAGACTTGGCATTGAGCCTTCGTCTCGTTCATGCAAATGTCAGCTATGTGTGATATAGTATCAGCCTTTACCCTGGGACAATCTATTACTTAACATGCCTTTGGAATCGAGTCAAGAAGCTATCGGGTAGGAAGGAAAAGGTGCCGCAGTACTCTGAACATTTGTGCGTGACTCGCGCTTGTAAGCTCGGTCCTCCGATCACCTCAGCTTAATTTGTCTTTCTCAGTTTTGAAAGCTACCATGATACCATGAAAAAGTAAAAACTATTTTCTTTCACAAGAAGAGAAACTCTATCTTAGAGGAATGCACAATGCGTGAATGCTGATAGCAAGCGTGGAATGAAGGAAAATTGAAGACTTTTAGGGCTTGTCTCCTTCAGGAGGCATTCAGAGTCCTCTAACTGCCTTTATACAAATGAACACAGAAGAACTAACACATGCTAAAAGGCAAGCAAGACTATAGGGCTTAGAAGGAGGGTGGGGATGCTGGACCCAAGACAGGAAAGTCCAAAGCTGGCAGAGGAGATCAGACCGAAGGGAGGAGGCAGGGAGGAAAGGGGCTGGGTGATGTTGGCACCAGCAGGCGATCTCCCATGCTGAATCTCATGCTTAGGTTATGTTCAGTTAGCTGTTTGTGGATTTCAAAATAAGGGGAGCAGGCAGGCTTCCCACCGGGATGGATCTGTGAGATGTGAGAAACAGATTTCCAGGCGTCTATCCCATACTTTGCCTTAAAATTCACTAGCAGAGCTACAAGAAAAAGGAAGGCTCTGTAATGTATTGCAGGGTACAAAGAACCATGTGTCACAATCATGC
This sequence comes from Rattus rattus, assembly GCF_011064425.1. Classification (NCBI taxonomy): domain Eukaryota; kingdom Metazoa; phylum Chordata; class Mammalia; order Rodentia; family Muridae; genus Rattus; species Rattus rattus. The sequence continues at coordinate 10,165,906 of NC_046156.1, forward strand.
TTGCCAGGGTCTCTGAATTACGTCCTTGTGCAAAATCTCTCCCTGATGACATGGATGTGACTATGAGAAGAACATTTACCAAATGAGGCTCCGTGTTTGTAAAAATGATGTTCTTTTTCTTCCACATTTGGGGTTATCAGAAATGAGAATCGATCTTTTTTTTCATGTCCTTGTGAAAAGTACATTTTTTATTTATCCAAAGAGCCATGTTGTTTCTTTACTTATGTTCATACAAATGTATACAAAATAAATATATGTGCCTCAAAGCAAGAAAACTCAGAGCTTATGACTTGGTTTTGAATAGACAAGAAGGCCTGTACTGCAAACAAGCCAGTTCACTTCCTGGCTAAAAGCCTCGTTAATTAATGTAGAATGAACTCTTAATCTCTGAACAATTGCATTCATGCCTCCCAGTCTGGCTCTTGCAATATACAAAATCTTCTACTCTGAATCACCTGCAGAAAAATAAAATAGAAGGAGCCAACACTTAAGAATGTCAGTAACTCACCAAAAGCTGTCTTAAGTATCATGTGTATTAGCTAATCTAATTCTGTCGCTATTACTACTGCTTCATTAGATATATAACAGCACAGAAAAAATTCATTTGCGCAGTGTTTTACCAGACCTCTGGAATTTGAACTTTAAATATACTATAGGCACTATTAGTTTATTCTTCTTATTTAAACTAACTGTCCGTTAGTAATATACCCTGCTTATGACTCTGGTCACTACAGTGTAATACATAGTGAATATTGTTTTCTGTTCTTTTCAAGGTTGATCTTGTTGACCACTGCAATCCCGATGTCTAAAATCATGCTTGAATATTTATAATTTATGAAATATTACTCATCTCAGCACCTGCTCTTGGCGGTTACTTATTCTGCTCCACAGATACCGTTGGGTACTTAGAGTCTAAAGGATTGATGTGTACGGAAGTATCCAGTGACTCGTGGAAATGATGATGTAACTGAAGCCCTCTGAATCCACAAATCAGTGTTCTTGCTGCCTCATATGGTGCTCAAAATATCTCCTGTCTGATTAATTTCTTTGGAGGGAAGAATATTTCTCAAGGTAACTCAGCTGAAAGTGCTAAATCAACCATTGAGTATATTTCTTGTTATCATGTCATTTTGGTTTCCTCTCTCCATCTCTTCCCCAGCGATCACCTGCCTTGTCTCCCATCCCAGGTTGGCGATTCCATCCTGTACTACTGAAAGCTCTGGTATTCCTAGAAGTGTAGACACGCACCCCTGTGTACACACACACCCCTGTGTAGACACGCACCCCTGTTTCTTTAGTAGAAATTATATACATGGAGTGGAAAATTACATCGTTTCTCCTCTCTCGCTGTTCGGAAGGTATACCGTCCTTGCAGAGAACTCCCAGATCTTAGTTAAAGGTGCACACCAAGATGTTAGACATTTTAAGTGGGTGCTTATAATCTGAGGTCAGGTCATTCTGTTTGGTCAGCTGTGACTTTACCTGCGGACCCATCTTCCCAGCCCATCTTTAGGTCTTTAATTTACTGATGCAGCATGCTTGTTGACAAAGATAAGGCTGAACTTCATGATTGTCACTGGCGTTTGGGGCTGCCGCTTATCAGCGTCCTAGCTTTTAGGCAGGCTCACATTCTCTGATGTAGGAAACAGGTAGGGTCTGGTGTAGGCATATTTAAGACAACACTAATTTCTCTACAACTGGAAACTCAGTACCACCATGGTTGATTACAGGATAAGCAAACTGAGGCCAGAAATGCAAACATTTAGATGTGTTTTACAGGACAATAGATTTGAGATCAGAAAAACGAACATTCAGATGTGCTTTCTATTTAACTTTTTCATAAAGGGAGAAGATATAAATTATTACTTGTTACCTTCTAAGTATTGATATACTAAATCGCAACCCACCAAGTTAAAGTAGATTAAGCGTTTGATAAAATAATAAATAGCGCACAGTTCTGCAAAGTCAATTAGAGAACATCATGGCCTTATAAAGATTAGGGGAAAACTAAGTGCGATTTCTTCATCCCCACAGGTAGAATGAGAGCAGAGTGGGGTTTTCTGTCGTCCGCTCTGTCTGTTGCTTGACACGGTCCCTGTGGCATTTTAGCCACCTCACTCTCTTAGTTCCATTTTTGTGAGGCTTCTGGCTCCCAAAGCTGCCGAGTGTGTGACTACTACTTTGTCATCCTACTTAGCTGAGTAACGGATGGAAAGAATCAAATCAAACGACTTTCAAAAACAAATGAAGTTCTTCGACTCAGACCTGCAAAGTCTCAGGATGAAAGCAGGAAGAACGCGGAGACTCAGATATAGTCCCTGACACCCCAGGTTCCCTTCATTAGACCACGCTTCTGCTGCTGACTGTATCCTCGCCATAAATAACATTTAAACTCTTAAAGTTTTTGGTACAGCTCAAGTTTTACATGAAGTTCACTTAGGAAAACTAATCTCATGCAAACATTTTCTGCTTTAAGACATATCTTTCTTCGGCTTAGACGGGTCATGGTTTGGTTTTTAATGAAAGCTGGGATCATTCGTTTGGAGTTTTCCAATTTAGGTTTTGGTTAAACGCCAAGCAAGGTTTCATTCATCAGGAGGAAAGAGGAGGCAGCTTGCAAACTGTCTGTGCGTGTCTATGGTCAGATATAATGAACCTCAGACATTGCTACTCCCTTACTTTCCAAAACTTACATCTCCAACTTGATGTAGATGATGGGCTGTTTTAGTTCACCGTTTGCTAAAATAGTAGAACTATTTATAGTAGAACCAGGAAAGAAAGGCAACCATTTTAAACTCCCCCCGCTTCTATAAGCCTTCATAGTAACATGGATAATTACTACATTCCCCTTTATCTTTTGTTGTAAATTTATAAACTAGGTAAAGTCTCACAAGTGACTACATAGCAGCTGGAAAGTATTCTGTAATATTGTATGGTGCGAAACAACAGTGTCCCTGATCCCCATATAAGTGAAATACTGTGACACACTTAGCAACATGTTAACTCACATAAGTTACACAGAGTCGTACAGAATATAGGCATACACAGACTTTGTAAATACACACACATCCACACATGCACGGGCACGTGCACGCACGCACACACACACACACACACACACACACATACACACACGGGACACGTGTCACAGTGAACACAAGCTAGTAAGCCACGTGGACATGACAAGAGAAATACATATCACAGGGATCTGTATTTGCAAATTTAAGAGGACATGAGGGAGTTCTGAGTATCTGCTTTCAAAGTTTCTTTACCACCAAAAAAAAAAAAAAATCCTAATTACATTTGGGAGTGGTATGCATGCACCTTTCACAAATATAAAGCAGCCTTGCTTTTATTTCAGCTATTTCATTTAACTACCTAGTTTAACCCAAACCTGACTGGTTTTCTTGAAATGAGACTAGACTTCCATAGCCTGCCAATGCGAGATAAGTATATTCTTAAGCATTTTCCAGTTAATTTACAATAAGAGGAAATGTTTGAAAAAGTGCAGAGTACTACTTAAGTATTTTCAACAGTATAAAGTACAGATTAGGAAATTGCCTTTGAAGTGTCTTGTAATGGTGGAATTAGTTCAGGAAGAGTACTCTGCTATTAGCCGCAATGGTTTTTAACCTCAATAGTCTGCTGCTCTAATAAAGGGCTATGTAGGTCAACATTACAAATGCATTGAAAGAACAAGTTTCACAAATATACAGCTAATGCCAGTGGTTTTAAAGCCTGCTGCATATTTGAATTTCCTTGGCTTGAGCACAATAATGAGAGACTGCTTTTCTCTTAGTCTGGAGTATTGAGAGATTCATTGGTAACTCGGTGTCTCCTGTCAACATGATTAAGGCATTCATGTTCCATTACCTACAGACAAGGAAGAGAGGAACTTTGAGACGACTAGAGAATGTGCTAATTCAGTATATCCATCCACCTGGGCTTTTCTTCATCCCATTAACGGAGAACTCAGGCTGGGCATATCACTCAGGTGGGAGAATGCTTTCTCTCACACATATAAAACCTGGAGTTCAACCCTTAGCACTGCACACAACGGGCAGTGTGGTGCACAGCTGTGATACCAGCACTTGGCAGGCTGAGGCAAGAGGACTGAAAGTTCAAGGTTTCTATACGGTGCGTTAAAAGCTGGACTTAGCTATGTGAAACGCTGCTTCACAAAGAGGCCATAAATAAATTAAAAATAAATAAACCTTATTGCAACCACAAACAAACCGATTGCTGCTTTCTGGAGATTCTTAGACATAGTTTGTTAGTCTCCGGTCCACACACGTGGTTTTCTCATGCTCAGGTTCAGTTACATGTTGGCAGCTATAATCTGCACACAACAAAGGTAAAATTGCAGGATTATAAATGTCAACTTTTTAAACTGTTTCACATTCTGGGAACTGTGCAAAGCATTTCATGCCGTTCATATGGCCTGGGATGTGGATGGGTCATATCCGGTATATTCACGTCATGAGCAGTGTCTCCCTGTCAGCTGCTTAGTAACAATTGTGTTCTCAAATCCATGATCCTGATGTCATAATACTTCTGTCCAAGTAATCCTCACTTTAGTTAATGGCACTTCTCATGCATGAGAGTAGTTACACAGGCAATTAAGACATAGCAAATAGGTAAAGTACACGAAAAATTAAAATATCTTACCTCCATTAAAAAAAAGCTATCATGAAAGACCACACTGATGTAACTTTTATTTTTTCTTCTTCTTTTTTTAACCCATCTTTATTAACTTAGGTATTTCTTATTTACATTTCAAATGTTATTCCCTTTCCTGGTTTCCAGGCCAACATCCCCCTAGCCCCTCCCTCTCCCCTTCTATGTGGGTGTTTCCCTCCCCATCCTCCCCCCCATTACCGCTCTCTCCCCAACAATCACGTTCACTGGGGTTCAGTCTTAGCAGGATCAAGAGCTTCCCCTTCCACTGGTGCTCTTACTAGGCTATTCATTGCTACCTATGCAGTTGGAGCCCAGGGTCAGTCCATGTATAGTCTTTGGGTAGTGGCTTAGTCCCTGGAAGCTCTGGTTGGTTGGCATTGTTGTTCATATGGGGTCTCGAGCCCCTTCTAGCTCTTCCAGTCCTTTCTCTGATTCCTTCAACGGGGTTCCCATTCTCAGTTCAGTGGTTTGCTGCTGGCATTCGCCTATATATTTGCTGTATTCTGGCTGTGTCTCTCAGGAGAGATCTACAACCAGTTCCTGTCAGCCTGCACTTCTTTGCTTCATCCATCTTATGTAGTTTGGTGGCTGGGCCACATGCGGGGCAGGCTCTGAATGGGCGTTCCTTCAGTCTCTGTTCTAAACATTGCCTCCCTATCCCCTCCTAAGGGTATTCTTGTTCCCCTTTTAAAGAAGGAGCGAAGCATCCACATTTTGGTCATCCTTCTTGAGTTTCATGTGTTCTGTGCATCTAGGGTAATCGAGCATTTGGGCTAATATCTACTTATCAATGAGTGCATTCCATGTGTGTTTTTAAATGGTATAGTGAAGACAGTTCCATTTATTACTTTTGTTATGCTATTACAGTGATTAAGTCTTTAAAATGTGTGTGTATCCATCATACAAAATAAATTTTACTGTCACATTGTACATCTTGATGTTTCAGGTAATAATCAATGACTGCCAAAAATAATTAAATAAAATTAATTTTATAAGGTTATTCTGTAGGTAAATAAAATCTGTCTATCATCTGGTGATATTCTTTCTGTGGTAACCTCATAGCAAAATGCTTTAATCAAATGTTTGGGATGATAATGGTTTAAACAAACTCATTCTTCTGTCAGCATGTACCAAACTGTGGAGCATAAACAGTTTAGTGCAATAGATAACACTTAAGAATTATAGCTACGTTATTAATTTATGTGATCTGTACACTTATTGATAATGTTAAAGTTCATCCCTACTTACCTTATTCAAGATTATCCTAAACTATGCTGGCACTTTGGCGCTGATGCATGTATCTAGTGCTCACTGTAGGTTTTTGCTTGGAATCTCATGGACTACTTGACCCACACCATCAAGATTTGTCAGCTGAATCCACAGTGTCTGCATTTTTACTGACACGTTTTTCATACCGCAGCTCAGTCACGGAAGGCTTCATAATAACATGCAGAGGTTCTAATTTTATCTGTGACTTAAGGTGTTCCCTGAAAATAAAAGCAAATAAGTCACCTTTAGTCAGGTGAACTGATAGAAATATGCCCCTGTATCTTCATGTTATAATGGTATTGAGTTCAGAAAGGGCAAGGGCATGTCTCCCGTAGATTATTAACAAGATACTTCCTTTAAGACATTTTACTTAGTAGTTGGGAGTCTAGAACTTTTAGATAGAGTGGGTAACATTTGCAACCCAAAGTCCTGTTCCTATCAATGTAGAATTAACACACACTTGCAAGCACACATATGTGCATGGACATGCACATAAAGACAATCGTGTCCTATAGAACGTTGAACATCTACTGTGTGTAGGCTCCTTCAAGCACAAAACCTATTTTAGCTGTACTTCAATAAATCAGTTGCCTTTGTGGGCCACTGAGCATAAAGTTCCATTACTTTCAAAAGGCTGACATACCTTTTGTAAAATTATGAAGTAAAGAGATGGTTGGATATAAAGGGTCAGGAGTACATAAATGCAAATATTCTATAAAAGGAAATTTGTATGTTTAGCAATGTATTGTAAAATATACAAGCATATATTTAATATAATTATCATACTCATAAGGAGGAAAGGTTGAGTAATGAAAACCTATGGGGAAATTTAATTGATAATTATAAAAAAAATCTCCCAAACAAGTACTAAAAGTGAAAAAATAAACTAATATATATATATATATATATATATATTGTTCCACCTTTATTTTAAAATCGAACAAAGTAAAATGTTCACAGAAATGAAAACTTGACAGATAATAAAAATTTGCCATGATAAATACATGGTTGAAAATAATTATAAGACAGAGTTCACCAACCAATATCAAGAATAATATGGGTAATGATGGAGCTGAATGTCTACAAAGATTGAATGCATAAAATAAAACTAAGTTTATAGATGTTTACATACAATATAATAAAATATAATTAACATATGTAATATATATATATTACCATGTCTATGTAAAGAAACCATAGACCCGTTCAGGTGAACATATTGTAGTACTGGTGTAGCAAACATGTTCAAAAGGTAAGATGTTTAAAAAATTTAAAACATAACTTCTACAATACCATTAAAATTCAGACACTGTCAAGGGTTTAGAATTCTTTGAACAATAAACTCTCATTATTAATCCCTGGTAGAATGGAGACTTTTGGAATGCTGTTATGAAACTATGTGATATGATATGGTGAGTTTGAAAATTCTCGATAAGCTTTCCAGCAGCTACTTGTCTAGATAAATTAACTACACCAAGGCTTTATCATCGCATACTGAAATTCTTCCTATGTCTGATGTGGTTGAGTTTTCACTTGCTTCTGGGATGTCTCTCTAGTCTGTCTAGATACCTCTTCCTCCTTAACAACCTTTCGTTCATCAGTTAGGATCATCTCCACAAGCCAAGGTATTATGTGTGTGTGTTACCCAAACTGTGGACTCTGTGAGCTCAGTGGCTGATCTTAGTGCTTTGTTCAAATGGATATGTTCAATGACAGAATATACATCTAAATCCTTAATGCGACATGGCTTCCTTCTTTTTTAAGCCTTCACTGCAACAAGTCAGCATTCTTATGGGTCACTGACATCGTGTCCAGCCCTGATTTGGCCTGGGTACCTCTCGGATGCTACCATTACTTCCTCAGAATGATTCACATTGCGTCTTTAAAGTGACAACTTTGGTGGCTTTTGAGATGTCTGGTGTCTTGAACAGGTTCACTGGCATTCTTAAATAGAATGTGCAAATTTTAACCTCCTGATTTGCACAATTTTGTGGGATTTTCTTCTCTTATGTTATTTCTTTTAGTTTTGAAATTATAATTAATTTCCCTTCTCTTTAATATGTTTGTACATACTCATACGAGTATGTGTAACGAATCCTAAATTTCTCTCTTTCCCATCCTCAATGACTCTGCTTTGATACAACCATCAGTGGTCACCTTTCTCCTGTGCTTCTAAGAAGCCTGTTCTGCCCTCTGCCATTATTCCTGGACCACCTTTGGTCACTCCTATGGGCTCTCCGTAGTCCTCCAGCCAGCGTGACCTCCCTACAACAGACATTGATCAAATCCTTCTCCACGTCAAATTCTTCTTTTGCTTCCTCCCACAGTGCCGCTAAGCCACACGTCGCCTATGCTTCATATATTCTTGGTATCCCATTCTGGGACCTCCTCTTATAAGTTGTTCTCACCTCTCTGGGTCTGCGTTGAGGTTTCCAACTTTGTTTCCTTCTGTAGCATACTCATAACATTTGTTAGTGCCTTCACAGTTTGGATCATAAATCCTAGGTCTTAGTTTTTAAGATCAGGGTCTTGTTTACCTAACTCATTGTTATCTCCAAGGGTGTTTGTTGTCATAGACAAAATATCCATTTGATATTTATAAGATAAAATGGCAGATATGCCCAAATTACTTGGCATGGATATGTAATTGAATGAAGGTTTAGATTATAATTAATTTAGAGTTAGGGAGAGAGAACAGCAGTTAACCCCTGCTGTTCTTGCAGAGGACTCCAATTTGATCCCCCAGCACCCACATGGTAACTTACAACTGCCCTTAACTCCATTTCCAAGTGATCTCACACCACCTTGTAGGCTCCACAAATACCAGGTATGAACCTGGTTCACATGTATGCATTCCAGGTATACAGATAAAATATTTTTACTGTTCTTAATTTTACTCTTAATGTTGAAAATAGATTATTCTCTTATATAATACATTCCCAGCACAGTTTCCCCTCCTTCCACTCCTCCAATATCCCCTCTACCACCCCTCTCTATCAGATCTACTTCCTCTGCTTCCCTTCTGAAAAGAGGAGGCCTCCAAGAGACAAGAATCCAACAGGACCAAACAGCATACACTGAAACAAGACAAGAGCTCTCATGTCTACGATGAGAGAAGCCAAGAGAAGGAAAGGAGTCTTGAGATTAGGCAAAGGAGTCAGAGACACATCCATCTCCACTCTTAGGAAGCTCTACAAAACCAAGGTAACAGCCACAACATACACCCACAGAACGTGGTACAGACGCATGCAGGCCCCTGTTGTCTCAGTCTCTGTGAATCCATGTGAGCCCTGCTTAATTGATTTGCTGAGGACGTATCCTTACCCCCTGATTCCTATAATCTTTCCTCTCCCTCTTCTAAGGTTGTTTCCTCATCTCTGAGGGGAGGGAGAGGATGGAGAGCCAATTTAGTCTTGGTCGGTTGAATAAAGAGCTGTTTCCCAGGTGCCCTTGTTCCCTTACCAGCACGGAAAGTGTTTTTAGACGAGAATGTGCTCTTTTGTGGGACTCTTTGACATATCAGTCCTGAAATGAAGTTGGAACGTTGATTTGCATGGTAAAACATGTTGACGGTGTTGTTGGACAAGAAAGCAGACCCTGAGAGAAACTTCCGGGAAGAGACTTGAATTTGTACCACAAGAGACACACATAAAAGGGAGGAAAAATTTCCTGGAGAAGATGAGACTCATAGAGTTTGCTGCAATCTAGTGCCTTGGAGATCACAACCTAAGTGCAGTTTTATCACAGAGCACCATGTGGATCTGGCAGCTGCCTCAGGCATCAAACCCAGAGAAGTGATCGTCTGAACGGTGCAAGCTTTAGAAACACACACGCGGGCATTGCATGCACAGTCTCTGAGTTCTGAGGAAACAGAAGCCCCTCTCACCTTGATTTGACTGACACTTTTTTATATGTACATAAATTTATAAGGCCCCATCAATAAATAAAAATGTACACTCTTATAAACCGAAAATAAAGCAAAAGGGCAATTTCTAGAAGACGTTATTCAAATATCAACTTGTATTTTTATCACCAGACTAAATACTCTGAGACATATTTCTCCTCTGGTTGAAATTGTGCACAAAATTAACAGAAAGAAACGTATTATGAAGAGTCTCTCCTTTGACAAATGGAGGACATAACCGAGGTGGGGCAGGTGTGGATTCCAAGTTATGTCTTAAGATGGGCTGTGAAAAAGTAAGCAGTGGTAGCCGCTGGAGTATTTTAAACTAAGTTCATCGCTGCTGAATTTAAGTCAGAGGATCTAATCACTAATTCTTCAACACCAATAGCAATTTTTATATGACCATCTACACAGCAATGCACTCAGCAGGTCCTGGGATGTTTCTTCCATGTCTCAAAAAAAAATAAATAAAAACAAAAACAACAGCAAAACAAACAAAACAGGGAACAAAGAACATGCACATTTCTATGTCGTCAGGCCCGTACTTTCTGTAAGTGCACTAATTTCTTTATGCCCTGTAGATCAAATTGATTACTTTAGAAATACTCTTCAATTACCTATTAATTGTTATAAATTATTTCAAAGAAATCCGAAGCCCTGGGGCAGGGAATAAAAGTGTGTGATAAGAGGGTTTGCTTAGTATATGCTAGGCACTGGGATCTTCATTCTTGTACTTCAAACAAACAAGCAGCTGCTGCAGCAGCAGCAGCAATGACAATAAACGAAAAAAAAAAAAGAAAAAGAAAAAGGCGAAAATCCCCCAAACAATCAAAAAATTCAATGAGTTGAGTTATTTATCCTACCGGACTTTGAATAGATTTCCCTTTAAATACTCTTGCAACACTGATGCTTAATCTCAGATCGCAGTTGTGTTGTCAAGGAGAATTTGGTAATTCATGACTGCATATCAAAGATAAATCAGTCAGAAACTGAAAAATGGAAAGTGCTTGATTTAGAGGAACATTTTGAGAGAATTTACTAGTAGTCTTGATTTTACCCCGAATATTCGAAGGAACATGATTTCCCTTCTAAGGCTTAAGTATTTTACTTCTGCTTTATTGATTTCTCTGAGAGCAGAAGCTCTTTTTCGGGGGGCAGGGGGTATGGAATTCTCAACATCTCTTTCGTTCGAAGGTGTCCCCCAAATAACTCTGTGACTCGAACAAGCTTAACTGGCTCAAGGAAGGTGTTCAAAGTCGGTCAATGGCAGCACAGTGGCTATGAGAATTTCTTTTGAGTTACCCTGTTCGTTCCAACACAGTGGGGCCAGGGGCGGTTTGATTCCACAGTAAATGAGCTACTTGGTAACCAGAGGCTTACAGGTAGAGCTGCTACTGCCGAGAGCTGGGCAAAAACAGATGTCCAAATACATGGTTTGCGCCCTGTGATGTGTTTAAACAGCTACCACTTCACGCTTCCACATGTGGAAAGGGTATATCCGGAGTAACATATTCTGAGTATGGGAACATTCTAGCAGGATTCTGACACTATTCCAACTGATTGTAACGACAAATGTTTCTCTGGTTTTGAAAAACTCAACGTAGAAACATGAATGTTTAGTTTATAGGCAAAACCGACAGGCCCCGTCTTGGTTGGGACTTATATTTCTGTGATTAAAACACTGTGACTGAAAAGCAGCTTGGAGGAAGGAAGCGTTTCATTGGGCTTGCATTCCCACATCTCTGTGCGCTATCAAAGGAGATGAACACAGGGACTGGAGACAGGAACCCGGATGCAGAACTAACAAAGGAAGCCACCGAGGAACGGATGCTCCTCATTGCCAGACACAGGAACTAACAGCAGAGTAAGGAATGCTCCTTACTTAGGTGCTTCTCCTGATCTCTCAGCCTGACTTATTAAATCATCCGAGACCATCAGCCC